>NC_041388.1:145603200-145622187 GCF_002162155.2 Triticum dicoccoides | reverse complement strand
TTCGTACCTTCTTTGCCCACCGTGTCATCTTCCGTCTTGGTACCTTCTTTGCCCGCCGTGTCATCTTCCGTCTTGGTACCTTCTATGCCCGCCATGTCATCTTCCGTCTTCGTACCTTCTATGCCCGCCATGCCATCTTCTTCAGGGGCCTCCTGCTGCAATCAAGAATGGAAAAGGTCAGGCGAAGTAATTACTAGACAATCATCTGAGCATGTATGATTCCACCATACTGTCACTTAAATCTACTTGTTTTCCTGGTACTAGTGTTAACATACCTACTTAGCACATGCACAATGATTTCAAAAGAGAACTAGTTGTGAGTCCTCTAAAAAGATCAAGCTACGTTAGGAGAAGATGTCATGCTAAATTTCAGGATTTGGATTTACAGTTCTCAACATTCTTGATTGTTCAGAAACATGGGCAGGTTCTGTAATTCAACAAGAGGTACAAAATCAATCATTGCCAGTCTGCCTTAGCCGCTAGCCGTGTAATAGGTAAATACTCACATTCTTTTCCTCCTCAACCCCACTGCCTTCATCATTATTTTCTGGATTATCCTCCAACTGAGAAAAGAGGGGAAGGGGCACAGGTTAAGAAACCGTTTCACAAAATTTAATGAAGTGCTACTATAACCATTAATAAGACAAGTGCTTATCATATATGTTGCAACTACCTATGTATCCATGAATTGCTCGAACTAACCATTATAAGAACACAAGTAATTAATACCGTATGGTTGCAATAAGTTATACATCCGAAAATATATTGACAGGATAGTTAATGTTTGAGCAGGTATACTAAACCAGAAATATACTTACTTTCAGGTCCCCCATGTTTGCTAATGCACCCTCACTTGTATTTTCCTCCACACTTCCTTTGTTCCCATCAGTTTCGGTAGAATCTTCTAGCTGAAAGAAAATGAAGCAGACATTGAACAAAAAAGGTAGACAGCAATGCTTTACACCATCATGAATGTAAAATAGGCAATTACCCATCCGAAAATATATTGACAGGATAGTTAATGTTTGAGCAGGTATACTAAACCACCCGCAAAAAAAAGAGCAGGTATATTAAACCAGAAATACACTTACTTTCAGGTCCCCCATGTTTGCTAATGCACCCTCACTTGTATTTTCCTCTCCAGTTCCTTTGTTCCCATCAGTTTCGGTAGCATCTTCTAGCTAAAGGAAAATGAAGCAGACATTGACCAAAAAAGGTAGACAGCAATGCTTTACACCATCATGAATGTAAAAAAGGTAATCACCCCCAAATTCTTCAAGCTAATAGTCACATCTTCCTGTTGCTTCTTAAGGGTGGTCCTCAGTTCTTGGAAATCCTGGTATGGGCAAAGGAGATAAAGCAGTTAGCCAACGGTACCAAAATAAGAGATTAATAGTTAAAACCTTTTTACAGAATATTGGGACACGTCCTTACTGATTTCAGCTGGTCTATTTCACTATTAAGTGCAGTTTTGATATCGGAGATTTCCTGCAAGACATAGAATGATAAATAAGTTGGTATTCAAATGCAAGGAGTGCTGCAGCACAAGTGCTAGCTCACAGTTAGTTTGCATTCGTTCAAGGAAGGTTGTATTGTTTGGAAGTATGGACACATGTAGAAACTTTCTGACCAAAGGAACTATCATCCTTCATTATCCCCTTGCATGTTTTATTGAACCCAGACCCAAAAACAAAGCAAACTATCATCCAATCACTGAAATATGACAACCGTTCTGCAAATAATGTGTCGATACAATACAGTAGTTCTGGTGATACAAGAGAGAACATATGTAAATTCAGAAAAACAAATTATTGATATAGAAGATATCATCAAGTGAAGTGCGCAGAGACTCACTGTTTTGTATTTCTGCACTTGGGTGTCTAAATTGCTTCTCCAGCTCTGCAAATCCTAAAAAAGAAACAGGGTAATTATATTAACAAAGCACTTCCAATATTAACAATTCCAAGTGAAGAAATGAAATAATGTGCAAATTGTAACAAAATGTAAACACGCCCATTATGCATTTAAGGGCTTTGCTCTGAAAATATAACCATATCCATATTACTCCATGTTTTAGGTATTACAAGTAAAGACAACAAAGATGTAATTTCTATTTCTGGTGAGCCCACGCTCATTAAGGTGTGCCCTTCAAATGGTAAGATGAAACTTGCGCGCACAGATACCATGTTATTACACTACTATGGAACAAATGGGAACCATCTAACAAAGCAAAACATTCATTAAATAAATTAAGAAAGATGCATGAAAAGAAGAATAAAGATGTCTACTTTACAATATTTCAGCATACCTCCTTAAGACCTCGAAGTCTTCCCAAAAGCTCTGACTGTGATTCATTTAATTCCTGTTATTCAAAAACACAGAAAGGTTTATTTCCTTCTTTCTCTCAGAATCTTAGAATACAAGCATTGTTTATAAACATATCAGCACAAAAGGACAATGCTGAATCGAAGAGCTATGATAGATTCAATATAATCAGAAACAAGGGACTTGGGACAATTTATGGGTGAAATAACATAGCATGGTAACCACTTACTGAACAATTATGAGATTGGTCGCATTGACAAATTGACAAAATGCTACATACCTATATATCAGAACTAGAATTGTTCATCCATGAATCCTAGAATAGGAAGGTCCAGGATTCAGCGCTCAACACAGAAGAAGGTTACCCCCACACATTGATTCAGATGAAACTGGTTCTTGAACATTATTTTTATCACTTTTTTCATTGAAGATTGAACACGTGATTTTCTGATCTTAATCACTGAACTCCAAATCTTCTGAATTCTAGAAGCGTGGTCTGTAACTTTGACGATGAAGCCATTGTTTAGTATCCCTAGTCCCTACTAATGAGGTGGAGAATATGGATGTTGTTCTCAAAGTGCTGGGCTTTGGTGGAATTCAGGAACGTAGTATGTAGGAATGCAAGTAAAATAACTAATTATGGTACGTCTGTAATGACTTCTCAAACATGACGCAAGTTGGTAATGCAGTCGTGTTCCTTAGGACTTGATGATGCAAGCATTTACAACAGTCATGGTTACAACCACTATACTAATCTGCTCGTAGCTGGCAATCCAACCAGTAACGCTTAGCTAACATGTGTTCTAGTTGCACTTGTTTTTTCTATCTCCCCGTCTTCATGCTCACAAATGTCACACACACACACACACACAAATAATGCTGCGATTCAGGAAACCTACAATTCATCGTAGCCTAAAAAAAATGCTGCTAATATAAGAGAACTTCAGAAAGAAATACGAGGAAAGGGGATCCTCACCGAGATCTTCTCCGCCACCGGCAGCAGCTCCTCACTCCTCTGCAAAACGAGGCAAACGATCAGAAACCAGACCGCGGGTACTGAGATCGGAGGATGAGGATGGGCTGGCCGGTGCTCACCGCCGGAGACGGGGAGTTCTCGCCCGTCGCCGCCTCCGCTGCCGCAACCGCAGCCGCGGGCGTCGGGGATGCTTCGGAATCGGACATGAGGATCGAGGGAGGGAGCGCGCTGGTGGTGGCTAGGGTTAGGGTTTCGCAGGGGGTCGGCACTAACGTTGCGCGTGAGACAGAGAGATTTGAAACTCAAACCGAAATGGGAAGGACGGAAGGTGGTGGGTGGTCTGGTTATACGAGGAGAGGCCGCTGCGCTTGGTCTCTCACCGTCAGTGTTTTTTTTTCAAGTTTATTGAACGACTTAAAACGCAGGATTTTTCTGGCCGGTCGGCCGGCTAACGCTAGCGCCGGTCGCTCGCGGGCCATCTGATCAACAATGCACCGCTCGCTCCCGGCCGTCTGATCAAAGATCACACGAGATTCGCTCCCGCATCACTTGGTAGCCACCACGTAATTATTCCACTCGTGCTTTATCTCTCGTGCTTATCTTCGACGAAGCCTCTCAGCCACTCATTTTCTTATCTTTTCACTAGTAAATGTGTACGTGCAACGCACGTCTTTATTAGGATATAAAATTATTATTTTTAATATGTAATAATACTAAAAATAGTGGAGTTTTCATCAAAATAATGGATACAATTCAACAAATGTTTTTATTGATCATTAAACGCAATTGTAAAGACCTCTATTTCAACCGGTGGTGGGTCCATCAATGAGTATAATTTTTCAAATATGTTTATTTTGATGTTGCTATAGCTGTAATTTATTTAATTAGTTGGTTTACACAAAAATAAAAAGGAAAATGTATTGTTATGTCATTGCCAGTGCCATGGGTTGGTTGCATCGCCCTATCCTTATGACATGGATGATCAAGTTTGCACCATCTGGAGAAGACTGGTCGAGTTCGCACAATGTAATTTTACAATGAAATAGAATAATTTGGTCCGTAACAGGGGAGTTAGCAAGATACCTATCACGTCATGTTAAAGAAATTTACAGCAGGAATGTGCAGCTGAATAAGCAGTTGAAGGACATGTACATATTTCCGTTCGTATTTTTTACATGGACATTGCCCCTTGGGCCAATTCATGAATTCAACACTCCTTTCCTTTTTGCTGCCAGCACTGCTACCGGCCGCTGCCGCCTCCGATGTTCCTGGCTGCTAGCTCTCCCGTGCTCAACCCAGTCGCCCCTTGCACTACCCTAGGCCACTGCCTGCATTGCTTCTACTGCCGTCTGCAGCCTCCCAGGTCACCGTTGGTGTTTGGTGTTGGTGATGTTGATGACGGTCGGCATCTTGTGGCAGTTGAGACACACTCGACATGCTATAGATACATGTTGTGTTCACTTTGTCATCGGCGCCTGAACCTGAAGCTTGAAGCAACAGTGTGTTGGACACAGAACCTGAACTTTGCTGAATCTATAGCATGTAGCAATGTGATGTATATCATCATTGCTTGCTTGATGTTCCAATTAGCTGATGCATTGATTGTAGTTGCTCCAATTAGCTGTAGCAATGATGATATACATGAGTAGATAATCAGGTTTGCACAAGAATAACTCTGTTTGCACCTGCAACACTGGTAACTCTGTTTGCACAAGAATACATGCAAAATGTAAAAGCAACAGTTGACAATAGTTACTTCAATACCAGAGCTTGATGAACAGAGACACCACACTGCAGGATCACCACTATCTTAGCAAGAACTTACGCACACTTTACTGAAACACAAATGCCACCTGAAGACAAAAGGTTAGATATTCCGGTGAAGCCAAACTAAAGAGAATTAAAATGACATCTTCATTATGTAGAAGCCACTCTTAGCATTACTTTAATGCTGAAGTAATTGGATATTACCCAGTCTAGCAAAGAGACATACTCCCTCTCTCTCAGTTTACAAGGCGTGCGCGTATCCCTAGGTCGTTAATTTGACCAACCTAATAGAAGTCATATATTACAAAAAACATACCATTATAAACTTCAGATGTTCTAATTTCAAACGGTATAATTTTTGTGTTATATAGTTTATATTACGGTGATAAAATTGGCAACCTACGTATACGCGCATGACTTGCAAACTGAAACGGAGGGAGTACCATTTATCTATTGCTGAAGTAATTATTCACTAATGGCCGGTGTCCATGAGGATACGGGGATGGCATAGGCAAGAATTGGTGATATATAATTACCTGAATTTCCAGTGTTCGTTAGGTTCTGAAATGGTGTCCGTATCCCAAATTTCTAGTGTTCGTTAGGTTCTGAAATGGTGTCCGTATCCCATTATGCTGAGAGGATGCCATATGCAGCTGTGAATCAACACTGGACATGAAACATCAACTTTCAAAGACATTGATAAGCGATGGTAAGATTCTTTAAAATTCATTGGCCTGCATGATTCTCGTCCTATTTGTTAAGAGAACAATCAAAACCCAAAGAACAAGACATCAAAAACTCAGTTTACATCTAGACATGGAATAATAGTGGGTATGTTTGGTTTGAGCCCCATGCAGCATTGCCAAAATTTGGCATCGCCAAACCAAGGGCATGACCCAGATATTGGAAAGTCTCCGTTGTTTGGTTGTAGCCATGTCACCTACCTTTTTCTGGCAAAATTATAGGTTTCCATTTTGGTTGAAGCCAAAAGACTTCAGAACATTTGGCAACATATATTGGTATGTGTGTGGTTTGGTACTGAAATTCAGAGTTTAAGTGATGAGTCAACAAAAGATACTCCCTCCATTCCTGTAACGCCCTCGATGCGGCTATATCTCCCACGTGTCGAAGCACGACTTAGAGGCATAACCGCATTGAAAGCAATGTCGCAAGTAAGGTAATCTTCGCAAACAACCCTTGTAATACAATAGGGGAAAAGATACATAGTTGGCTTACAATCGCCACTTCACACAAGTACATGAATAAAGCATTACATCATCCAAATACAATCAAGGTCCGACTACGGAACCAAAATAAAAGAAGAACCCCAAATGCAACAAGGTCCCCAATCGATCCCAACTGGGCTCCACTACTGATCAACTAGAACGAAACAACACAAAGGACAAGATCTTCATCGAGCTCCTCCTGAGCTTGGTTACGTCATTTGCACGGACTCATCGGCACCTGCCAGCTGGTTTTGGAAGTATCTGTGAGCCACGGGGACTCAGCAATCTCGCACCCTCGCGATCAAGACTATTTAAGCTTATGGGAAAGGTAAAGGTATGAGGTGGAGCTGCAGCAAGCGACTAGCATATATGGTGGCTAAACATACGCAAAAGAGAGCGAGAATAGAAGGCAAAGCACGGTCGAGAAACTATGATCAAGAAGTGATCCTAGAACAATCTATGTCAAGCATAACTCCAACACCGTGTTCACTTCCCGGACTCCGCCGGAAAGAGACCATCATGGTAACACACGCGGTTGATGTATTTTAATTAAGGTCAACTTCAGGTTTTCTACAACCGGACATTAACAAATTCCCATCTGCCCATAACCGTGAGCACGGCTTTCGAAAGTTCAAATCCCTGCAGGGGAGTCCCAACTTAGCCCATGACAAGCTCTCATGGTCAACGAAGGATATACCTTCTCCCGAGACATTCCGATCAGACTCGGTATCCCGGTTCTACAAGACAACTTCGATAAGTTAAAACAAATCCAGCAACACCGCCCAAATGTGCCGACAAATCCCGATAGGAGCTGCACATATCTCATTCTCAGGGCACACTCAGATTGTCCAAACTTTCGGTAGGCCAGCCCAGAGTTACCCCTGGTGGTCACCGGTGGCTGACAGGTTGGACCAACACTCAGAGGAGCACTGGCCCGTGGGTTTAAATAAAGATGACCCTTGAGTCCGCGGAACCCAAGGGAAAAAAGGCTAGGTGGCAAATGGTAAAACCAATGTTGGGCATTGCTGGAAGAGTTTTATTCAAGGCGAACTGTCAAGGGGTTCTTATTATAGCCCAACCACGTAAGGAACGCAAAATCCGAGAACATAACACCGATATGACGGAAACTAGGGCGGCAAGAGTGGAACAAAACACCAGGCATAAGACCGAGTCTTCCACCCTTTACCAAATATATAAATGCATTAATTAAATAAGAGATATTATGATATCCCAACAAGTAACCATGTTCCAACAAGGAACAACATCTCCATGTTCCAACAAGGAACAAACTTCAATCTTCACCTACAACTAACAACGTTATAAGAGGGGCTGAGCAAAGTGGTAACATAGCCAAACAATAGTTTGCTAGGACAAGGTGGGTTAGAGGCTTGGTTCAACAATATGGGAGGCATGATAAGCAAGTGGTAGGTATCGCAGCATAGTCATAGCAAAAGAGCGAGCAACTAGCAAGCAAAGATAGAAGTGATTTCAAGGATATGATCATCTTGCCTGAAATCCCGCAAGGAAGAAGAACGAGTCCATGAAGAAGACAAGCGGACGTAGACGAACGGGTCCTCACAAACGCGACGTTATCGGAACCAACCCGAAGAAGCAAACACCGGAAAGAAACACACAACATAGTAAACAACCAACACATAAACATGGTATGATATGCGAGATGCGGTATGCGATGCATATGCATGATTTGCAAAGGAATGATGGAACCTGGACTCAACTTGGAAATCCAAGAGTGCCACTGGAAAGGTGAGGTGATTTCGGTTGAAATCGATATAAATATCACCGGAATCGGATACATGGTTTGGAAATGGCAAGCAAAACAAATATGCCACCGGTCTGCGATAAACAGCAAGTAGCCATCTAAAATCATCAAGACAAACATGCTACAGCACTCAAACATGGCAACAAAATACATGGCAGGGATCCACTCATGATGCTTAACAAAAGATGAACACTGAGCTACGGCTAATTCATCCATTAACAGGTTCAAACAGGCATGGCAAAAGTGCAATTGGTAAACATGTTTCAGACTTAGTGAAATTAACACAAGCCTGAAATTTCAGATCAGGTAGCACACTTTGGAGCACGAAAACTATATGATACAGGAACTTAACATGGCAAAGCAAGGCATGGCATGGAGCTACTAAAAGAGCTTAACAAAAGTCCCTTAGTGACCTTGAGCCAAAAAGGGATCAGAAAATACAATTGCAAGCATGTGAACATGGCAAAAACATAATCAGATCACAGACTTAGTGAAAAACTGGAGCATACAAATCAGATATCAAGTAGGCATGTTTACGAGCTCGATGCACTCTCTACAGATCAAGACATGACAATGTAAGCATACATCCATCAAGAATACACATAATAAAAGCTAGACATGGCAAGAACAATAACATGGCATGCACGGATCAACAACAACTTCCTCGACAAAATTGCTAACAAATAGACAATCTGCCCAGATTCACGAAATAGCAAAAGTAGAGCTTGATTGACTCAAGCTAGGGTGCTCCATAATTGCAAACAAAGACATGGATGGATAGAGCACCACAAGATTAACAAATCATCCTTATTGATCATCCTCAAAAGAGGCACGGATCACTAGGAAACAACATGAACATATGACATATTGATAAAAACAGGTCAAGAACTTAGTGGAATTGCTAAGTCCCTGAAATCAGCACTAACGAATGCACCACTTTGCAAGCTTGTGCTAGTCACCACACATGTCACAAAAATACATGGTAAGCACCTCTGGAAAGATGGCATGACATATAACAAAACTCATGTAGAGCTCAGGGGCATAACATGCACACAATAATCATGACAAAAATGACAAATAACTAATTGATGCGGCAGATCTGACAATTAACTCAAATAGCACTCTTCCAACAGCATTTCGGGCAAAATGAACTCAAATGAAAATGATGCAATGAGATGAAATGATATGCTCTCTGAGACAAACATTTTGATATGTTATATGCCCAAAACGGATCTACGGATGCAAAGTTACGATGCGATGAACATGGGCATTTGAATCTGGGAATCTGAGACTTGGACGAAAAATACCACCTCCAGATCTAGGGTTTTGACCCGGGTGCATGCAGATCGAGGCGGGGCCGGGCCTTTGCCGAAGTTGAGGTGGGAGCAGCACAGGGAGGCGCGGGGAGGCCGTCCCGGCCCGGATCTGGTCGGATCCGGCCGGCGGCGAGCTAGGCGACGGCGGAGGGCGGCGCCGGTGACTTGGCGAGGCGGCGGCGGAGCTCCTCGCGGTGAGCTGCGGGGGATCCGGGCGGCGCGGCTGTCGAGACGCGCGCCGGCGTCCGGGCAGGAGCAGCGGCGCACATGGCGGCGCGGAGGTAGAGATGGCAGTGGCGGGCACGGACGGGCGGCGCTAGGCGGCGGTGAGCTACAGGCGCGGGGCGACGGGGTTCGGGCCGGGCGGGCCCGTGGTAGGCTGCGCGGGCCGCGGCAGAGAGGAGAGAGAGGCGCGACTGAGGTGGCGTAGTGCGATTGGTTGTGGCGGCGGGGAAGGCGACGTGGCGAGCTCTGGTTGGCCGAAGTGAGGTGGAGGCTGGACGCGTCCGGCGGGCGCGGACATGTCCGGCGACGGAGTGGGAAGAAGCTAGGGTTTGGACTGCGCGAAAAATTCGGGGAGAGCCACATATTTATAGGTAGAGGGAGCTAGGAGAGTCCAAATGAGGTGCGGTTTTCGGCCACGCGATCGTGATCGAACGATCTAGATGATGGAGAGGGTTATGATGGGTTTTGGGCCAAATTGGAAGGGTGTTGGGCTGCAACACACACGAGGCCTTTTTGATCCCTCGGTTAACCGTTGGAGTATCAAACGAAGTCCAAATGACATGAAACTTGACAGGCGGTCTACTGGTAGTAAACCAAAGCCGCTTGGCAAGTCTCAGTTCAATCCAGAAATGTTTAACCCCCACACACGAAAAAGAGATAGAAATGACCACCGAAGAAGAACGGAGCGCCGGGATGAAAAACGGACAACGGGGAAAATGCTTGGATGCATGAGACGAACATGTATGCAAATGAAATGCACATGATGGCATGATATACAATGCATGACATGCAATCAATGACAAGGCAACAACAACGAATAACTGGAGGACACCTAGCACATCGGTCTCGGAGCGTTACAATTCCCTTATACACGGAAACAAATTCAGATTACAGGTACTAAGGTAAAATTTAATGACTGCTTTGAAAGCCAATTTTTCTTTTCATTAACCGGATTCATTAATACGTCTGCATACATGCAAGGAAGGAATGGAAAGGAAGTAGTACAGTGTCATTATGACTACATGCATGCAAGTATTAAACCCAATCTCTGTCTATAAGCTCCATGTGCTAATTCGATATATGTTACTGGAGTATGACATGCAATGGAACTTATAATAGTATCGTTGCAAGCCAGACTAACTGAATTTTCAGTCGACATAGTTTATACATATATTATTCAAGGTAATAACATCAGACTTAATATACAGCATGCATCAGCTTTGTTGCCTCGTCAGTCTAATACATGTACTGTCAACAAGATGGATGGATGCAATTTCAAGCTCTAATCAACAAAAATGACAGATGATCAATCGTGTTCAAAGTTTAGGAACTAAGGATCCAACAAGTTCAAAATGCTCAAATGTTCATAATTTCATGCCAATATTTTGTAAGACCAGGTTTGGTGGCGATCCAAACGTACCCAAAATGCTCAACCTTTGGCCGGCAATCCAAACGTATCCAAACAACCGAGCTCCCGCAGCTAAGTTGCCGCAACCCCATAGACTGGCGTCGGCGCCATGCACCGCCTCTCGCAGAATACCATGGCCTCTCGAGGGCCACCGTTGAGGCTGCTGGGCCCCTGCCCTTCCTCCTCGGCTATTAGCAACAACTGACTGTTAGCATGCGGTCATCAAGTTAGCAAAGACACAATATCTTGGAAGAGGATTAGAGGAATATTTTACCTGAATTTTGTTGTTGCATTTGGATGCTCTGCACACTTCTCAAGCTTTTATATGTTTTTGAAAAACAAAACTATGATTTCGAAACAGAAGCATATGCTTTTGCCTCATCGATTAATAATCAAACAAAAACTGGGATTCAGAAAATAGATACTGAGAAATAGCAAAGGAATTGTAATATATAAAAGTTTTTGTTTCCACGCTGGGAAGCAGTATAGCACAATGCTTTGATCTAGAGAATTAGGCAAGACTAATGACCATACTGAATCAAAGTAGCAGTGGTGTTTGGTGTTCAGTACAAGGTATACGGGGGAGATGGTGACATGGACGCTGTTGTTTGATTTCCGTTAGTAGCAGATGAATAAATGGCCAAGATAATTAGCATAATTCAAGAGGAGATGGAGAACCTGGTGGCTGCCTTGCCGGATGCCCTCTCCGCTGCTTGCCACCGTGCCTCTGACGCCGGTATGTGCACACGCGTGTGGCCTCGTCGCCTTACGGTTTCGTTCAATGCGTGATGCATCGTGTTACTGCAACGCCGTGTGCCGTGCGGCCGCTGAAACTAATCATACACACGCATGCCTACAAACCAGATCAAAGATGAGGTGTTACCGGCAAGCTCCTGCGACCTGCTCGATCTAGATCGCCGGCTCAATCCTACTGATGCACATGGAGCTTATAGACAGAGATTGGGTATAGAGGAGAACGACCATGGAGGCCGATGTGGGAGGCGCAAGAAGGTGATGCACCAGGTGGTACTGCCGTCCAAATCAAGGGCGCGTACGGCCTCGGAGCGGAGGAGAAGAAGCCGGGGCTATGCAGATGGATGAGGGCATCAACTCCCACGGTGAAGGGCGCATCGACTCTCTCCCGCGGCGAAGGGAGGAACGGCAGGGGGCGGCGGCTCCCCACGGCGAGGAGGAACGGCGGGGGCAGTGGCTCTCTCCCGCGGCGAAGGGAGGAGCGGCGGGGGGCGGCGGCTCCCTCCAGGGGCGAGAGGAGGAACAGCGCGGCGGGGGGGAGTTGGGGCGAGAGGTCGTGCGGTCGTGTTGTGGCGTCCGTTGGGGCGAAAGTCGTGTTTGCAGCGTTTTTTTCTAATGGTGGTGAGGGTTAGCGATTGATGGGTTAGTGGGCTTAATGCGTGGCTTGCAGCGTTAAACATCAGAGGATTAAGAGCCATTAGGGCCCAGTTCTTTTGCCAGAATCTGGGGATTCTCCCAGAATCCAACCCCGACCCAGCTTTTTCCAGAATCTTTGCGCCTCATTTGTTTTACAATCCTATCTAGTTAGGGTCTAATTAGACAAGATTGTAAAACAAATGGGGCTCAAAGATTCTGGGAGAAGCTGGGTAGGGGTCGGATTTTGGGAGAATCCCCAGATTCTGGCAAAAGAACTGGGCCTAGATCTTGATGATGGATGGATGTGATTGTTTGGATCTGCCCCTCTCTTCCTTTTATAGGGGTAGTAGATAGTAGATGTCTCCCGCACGTTGACTAATCTCTACTTCGTCAATCTCCCTCTTTTGAGCCGCCGCGCGCTGCTTCAAGCCCTGACCAGCCGCTCTGTTGTTAGCCGGCCACCGCCAACCGGTGCGTGGTGTGCTACAACCAACAGGTCGCGGAGCTACAACCACGGTGTCGCAATGCTTTAACCAACAGGTCATCGTGTGACGAAGGGGGAAGACGCACATCTGCAGAGGAGGACACCTAGCCCATTCCAGCTTCGCCACTCGCCGATTGCAACTCTACTCTGGCCGCGGTTGCAGCTCTGCCACTAGCTGGTTCCAGCTCCACCCCAAAACGGATGCAACTCTGGCCTAATGGTTGCAGCTCCGTCATTCGCAGGTTCCAACTTTGCCCTTGCTGGATGCAGCTCTACTCCTTGGCGGTTGCAGCTCCTCCATTGGCCGGTTCCAACTCCGGCATTGAGCGCTGCTACGTCCTAGCGAGTTATACTACGAGCGGTGCTAGAACCGGTGTCTATTGGTGCTGGGACCAGTGCATAGGAAAGCTGGAACTAGCATCCTTTTTTGCTACTACTATCTTAGTTTTCCTGGACCAGACCCAATTTTTCTATAACTGGCTTCGATTTTTGCTCGAACTCAGCAATCATTTTTACTAACACTTTCTTTTGTTTTTACTGGAACCATCCCCAATTTTGCTTTTACCGGCTTCGTTTTTTTATGGAACCAACATTTTTTTTGCTACCATCGGCTTTGTCTGCGAACAAGTCCGCTGTCGCCATTGGTGCTGCAACCGGCGGTGGGCACAACCGGCGAGGGGCAGTGTTGCGGTCGGCGCCGCAGAGCTACCATGGATGCAACATGGAGGCGAAAGAAAAAGTTGCTATGGTCAACAACCTTTTTGTTGTGAGTGGCGGCGGCGAGCATCGACCGTGAGCGTCTACGGCGAGGCAAACAGGTAAGGTTCGGCGAGCGCGGGTCGTGGGGGGCCGAGGACGAGCATGGCGTTGGTATCTTTCCCCTTTCTTTTTTCTCCTCTGCTTTTTTCTGCAACGTTTTCTATAAGGTTGACTAAGGAATCGTATGGTTTAAAAAAACTACATTGTGCGATGGGCGCAGTGACCGACCGAAATTTGGGCCGGTCGAACGATGCCTATTAGAAAATATAATTCTGGCACGTGTGTTAAGCAGTGCGGACTACTCTTTTTTGCAGTGACATGCTACTCATTAGCAGTTTTTTTGCGGGGTTCAGGAGCGGCTTTTGTCTTAGGACATTTCCTGACCCGCAAATTTGCTGCCGCATCTGTCCGTGGATTCGAATGCGGGAGCCGGCCATCTAACGCTGCTCGCATACATTTCGAACCAAGTTTCAACTAACTGGATGAAATTCATGCAAACACGGTGAATTTTTATATAAACAGATGAAATTTGTTACAACATTTTTCATTAAGAAAATTTTCCGACCCTAAACCTATCCTACAGTGGCGCACGTCATCCACTTGCTTTGTTAATATACCAGATCATATGGTGTTTCTCTCTATCTACCTTGTTGTGATGAATTGAATTTTTACTTTTAAGGTCTCACTATTATCGGATTGTATACTTTTTGGATTTGAAAACACTTGATGTATGTCTTGCATGTGGATATCCGTGGTGAAAATTGGGTATTCTATTAATTCACTTGATATATGTTTTGGTATTCAACTTGCGGATTATCATGACATTGGGGTAATCTATGCATAGGGGTTGATGCACGTTTTCATCATAGTTTCTCCGGTAGAAACTTTGAGGCACTCTTTGAAGTTCTTTATGTTGGATTGAATATTATGAATCTAAACTTGTTTGATGCATATCGAATAATCAAGGATACTTGTGGTGACATTGAAGTATCTAGGTGACATTACAGTTGGTTGATGTGTATCATATGGTGTTATTTTAGTACGAACTCTAGTGTTGTTTATGACACTTATAGGGATGACTCAATAGATTGATCGGAAAATGTAACTTTTGAGGTGGTTTCGTACCCTACAACAATTTCATCTTATGTTCTCCACTAGATAAGAACTTTAAAGTTATTCTTTGTCGCTTGTTGAGGGATTGTTATATGATTCAATTATGTTAGCACTGTTGAGAGATTTCACTAGTGAAAGTATGAACCCCAGGCCTTGCTTTCAAGCATCGCAATACCGTTTGTGCTCACTTTTGTTACTTGCTACCTTGCTATTTTTATATTTTCAGATTACAAAAACTTATATCTACTTCCATATTATACTTGTATCAACATCTCTTCGCCGAACTAGTACACCTATAAATTTTTCCATTGTATTTGGGTGTGTTAGGGACATACGAGTTTTTTGTATTTGATTGTAAGGTTGTTTGAGAGAGGCCATCTTCATCCTACGCCTCCCACAGATTGATAAATCTAGATCATCCACTTGAGAGAAACTTGCTACTGTCGTATAAAACTCTATGCTTGAAGACCCAACAGAGTCTACAAGAAATAAAGTTACATAGTAGACATCATTTACTTTCAAGAAAATCAAACGGTGCATCATTTTCTAGTCCTGAGTCAAAGGATATGAGAGTTCCAATGCAAATTGACCATAGCAATAATTGTTACACGAGGCTCAATGCGTTTGCTCCCTTTCCCTGCTATTTAGCATGAATTTGAGCCCCTATTTTGGAATGGTTTCACACCTAAGCTAGGAGGGTTGTTTCTAGTATAAATACCCCTTCCCACTTTATCCACAACTCTTTCGCAATTTGGTTCATCATAGGTTAGCTAAGTGAAATCATAATCTTATTTTAGAGTTCACTTCCCCCTTAGCTCTTGTAATCTTGCCTTGTGAGAGAGTAAACTCACTTTGTGATTTTACAACAGTAGTTGTTGAGCGTGATGACCAGTTCATGCTTCAAACTTCTTGCATGGTTGTGTGTATTGAAAACTTAGAGGGTGGTTGGGCGAATACTTGTTGATTGTTGTGTATCAAATAGTTGGCTTCGGTCTCGTCATGTTGCACTAGTTATTTTTACCCGGCAACGTTATTGGCCAGGATTGAGGGTTTTCTTTGTACCCTTCAGGTGGTGCTGATTTACTTTGCCGAACAGATCCTCCATGAAGATCAGGCAACCCCGTATTAGGCAGTGAAGAAAGGGGTGTTTTTATTGAAGTGTGTAATTTTACTTGTAGTTTCCTTTGGATTAGTTTTCTCTTAGCGAAGAACTGATGAAGTATGTGACCAAATGTCATTTAATGAAGTAATTGAGTAGTGAAGTTTACTCCATGGCCCAAAAGTAAAATAATTTGTGTTAATTATTTCAAGGAGTTTTAGGGTTTGGTTAGAAACCGCAAATTTATAGAGGGGTAAATATAAGGAGTTAAAAGATATGAGGCCATATCGAGGCCTAAATTATAATCGATCGGTTAGAGATGCTCTAAGATTTACTCTCTCCGTCTCAAAATAAGAGCAACTCCAATGCGCTGACCCAAACAGACACGCCGCCCGCTCGTCGTTCGCACTGTTTTTTGTTTGGGTCGGCAGTGCGCCCAACGCGCGGACCCATTTTTGCCCGCGCGGTCGGTGATACGTCTCCAACGTATCTATAATTTATGAAGTATTCATGCTATTATATTATCCATCTTAGATGCTTTATATGCATTTATATGCTATTTTATATGATTTTTAGGACTAATATATTAACCTAGAGCCCAGTGCCAGTTTCTGTTTTTCCTTGTTTTTGAGTTTTACAGAAAAGGAATACCAAACGGAGTCCAATTGACGTGCCAATTTTTGACGATTTTTTATGGACCAAAAGAAGCCCCCGGAGTAAAAGAGTTGGGCCAGAAGAGTCCCGGGCTGTCCACGAGGGTGGGGGGCGTGCCCCACCCCCTGGGTGTGGGCCGCTATCTCGTGGACGACTCGGAGACCCCCCTGACGTGAAACCGACGCCAAAAATTCCTATAAATACAGAAACCCCCAGAAAATAACCTAGATTGGAAGTTCCGCCACCGCAAGCCTCTGTAGCCACGAGAAATCAATCTAGGCCCTCTTTGGCACCCTGGCGGAGGGGGCCATCATCACCAGAGGGCATGGAGGAGGACCCCGGAGGGGCCATCATCACCATGAAGGCCAAGGACCAGAGGGAACCTCTCCCCATCCTGGGGGAGGCCATGGAGGAGGAAGCACAAGGGGGAGAACCTCTCCTCCTCTCTCTCGGTGGTGCCGGAGTGCCATCAGGACGGGAATCATCGCCGCGGTGATCGTCTTCATCAACATCACCATCATCATCTCTTTTAGACGGTCCACTCTCCCGCACCCCGTTGTAATCTATACTTGAACATGGTGCTTTATGGCACATATTATGATCCAATGATGTGTTGCCACCCTATGATGTTTTGAGTAGATATCCTTTGTCTTTGGGTTGATTAATGATCTAGATTGGTACGTGTTGTATGTTTTATTTTGGCGTTGTCCTATTGTGCCCTCCGTGTCATGCAAGCGTGAGGGATTCCCGCTGTAGGGTGTTGCAATACGTTCATGATTCGCTTATAGTGGGTTGCTTGAGTGACAGAAGCATAAACCCGAGTAAGGGGTTGTTGCATATGGGATAAAGGGGACTTGATGCTTTAATGCTATGGTTGGGTTTTACCTTAATGATCTTTAGTAGTTGCAGATGCTTCCTAGAGTTCCAATCATAAGTGTTGGGGAACATAGTAATTTCAAAAAAAAAATCCTACGCACACGCAAGATCATGGTGATGCATAGCAACGAGAGGGGAGAGTGTCGTCCACGTACCCTCGTAGACTGTTAAGCGGAATCGTTATGACAACGCGGTTGATGTAGTCGTACGTCTTCACGATCGACCGATCCTCAGTACCGAACGTATGGCACCTCCGCGTTCAGCACACGTTCAGCTCGGTGACGTCCCACGAACTCACGATCTAGTAGAGCTCGAGGGGGAGTTTCGCCAGCACGACGTCGTGGTGACGATGTTGATGAAGCTACCAACGCAGGGCTGCGCCTAAGCACCGCTACGATATGACCGAGGTGGATTATGGTGGAGGGAGGCACCGCACACGGCTGGGAGAGATCAATGATCAACTTGTGTGTCCTAGGGTGCCCTTGCCCCCGTATATAAAGGAGCAAGGGGGGAGGCCGGCCAACCCTGTAGGGCGCGCCAGGAGGAGGAGTCCTCCTCCTAGTAGGAGTAGGACCCCCCTCTTTCCTACTCATACTAGGAGGGGGAAAGGAAGGGGGAGAAGGAAAGGGGGGCACCGCCCCCTTCCTAGTCCAATTCGGACCAGAGGGGGAGGGGGCGCGCGGCCTGCCCTGGCTGGCCCCTCTCTCTCCAGTAGGGCCCAACAAGGCCCATTAACCCCCGGGGGGTTCCGGTAACCCCTCCAGCACTCTAGTAAAATCCCGATTTCCCCCGGAACTCTTCTGATGTCCAAATGCAGGCTTCCAATATATCAATCTTTATGTCTCGACCATTTCGAGACTCCTCGTCATGTCCGTGATCATATCTGGGACTCCAAACTACCTTTGGTACATCAAAACATATAAACTCATAATACCGATTGTCACAGAACTTTAAGCGTGCGGACCCTAAGGGTTCGAGAACTATGTAGACATGACCGAGACATGTCTTCGGTCAATAACCAATAGCAGAACCTGGATGCTCATATTGGTTCCTACATATTCTACGAAGATCTTTATCGGTCAAACCACATAATGATAACCCACAAGTATAGGGGATCGCAATAGCTTTCGAGGGTAGAGTATTCAACCCAAATTTATTGATTCGACACAAGGGGAGCCAAAGAATATTCTCAAGTATTAGCAGCTGAGTTGTCAATTCAACGACACCTGAAAACCTAGTATCCGCAACAAAGTGTTTACTAGCAAAGTAATATGATAGTGATGGTAACGGTAACAAAAGAGTAATGAAAGCAAAGTAATATTTTTGGTGTTTTGTAGTGATTGTAACAATAGCAACGGGAAAGTAAATAAGCGTAAACCAGTATATGGAAAGCTCGTAGGCATTGGATCAATGATGGATAATTATGCCGGATGCGGTTCATCATGTAACAGTCATAACATAGGGTGACACAGAACTAGCTCCAATTCGTCAATGTAATGTAGGCATGTATTCCGAATATAGTCATACGTGCTTATGGAAAAGAACTTGCATGACATCTTTTGTCCTACCCTCCCGTGGCAGCGGGGTCCT
>NC_041388.1:145602473-145603020 GCF_002162155.2 Triticum dicoccoides | reverse complement strand
CATAGTGAATACATGAACTCCTCAAACTACGGTCATCACCGGTAAGTATCCTGATTATTGTCACTTCGGGGTTAACGGATCATAACACATAATAGGTGATTATAGACTTGCAAGATAGGATCTAGAACTCTCATATATTGATGAAAACATAATAGGTTCAGATCTGAAATCATGGCACTCGGGCCCTAGTGACAAGCATTAAGCATAGCAAAGTCATAGCAACATCAATCTCAGAACATAGTGGATACTAGGGATCAAACCCTAACAAAACTAACTCGATTACATGGTGAATCTCATCCAACCCATCACCGTCCAGCAAGCCTACGATGGAATTACTCACGCACGGCGGTGAGCATCATGAAATTGGTGATGGTGGACGGTTGATGATGACGACGGCGATGAATTCCCCTCTCCGGAGCCCCGAACGGACTCCAGATCAGCCCACCCGAGAGGTTTTAGGGCTTGGCGGCGGCTCCGTATCGTAAAACGCGATAATTTCTTCTCTCTTATTTTTTCTCCCCGAAAGCAGATATATAGAGTTGGAGTT
>NC_041388.1:145567776-145602140 GCF_002162155.2 Triticum dicoccoides | reverse complement strand
CCCCCACCCTCATGAGAAGGGTGTGGGCCCCTGGTCTTCATCTTTGGCGAGGATTTTTTTTATATTTATTGTAAGATATTTCATGGAGTTTCAGGTCATTCCGAGAACTTTTGTTTTCTGCACATGAAACAACATCATGGCAATTCTGCTGAAAGCATCGTCAGTCCGGGTTAGTTCCATTCAAATCATACAAGTTAGAGTCCAAAACAAGGGCAAAAGTGTTTGGAAAAGTAGATACGACAGAGACGTATCAACTCCCCCAAGCTTAAACCCTTGCTTGTCTCAAGCAATTTAGTTGACAAACTGAAAGAAATAAAGAAAAAGTTTTACAAACTCTGTATGCTATTGTTGTTTGTAAATATGTCAAGCTAGCATTCAAGTTTTCAGCAAAGATTATAACTAACCACATTTGCAATAATTCTCAGGTATCATGATTACTCATATCAATAACATAATCAACTAGCTAGCCATAATAATAAATCTCGGATGACAACACTTTCTCAAAACAATCATAATATGATATAACAAGATGGTATCTCGCTAGCCCTTTCTGAGACCGCAAAACATAAATGCAGAGCACCTTTAAAGATCATGGACTGACTAGACATTGTAATTCATGGTAAAAGAGATCCAATCATAGTCACACCCAATATAAATTAACAGTAATGAATGCAAATGACAGCGGTGCTCTCCAACTGGTGCTTTTTAATAAGAGGGTGATGATTCAACATAAAAGTAAATAGATAGGCCCTTCGCAGAGGGAAGCAGGGATTTGTAGAGGTGCCAGAGCTCGGTTTTGAAATAGAGGTGAATAATATTTTGAGCGGTATACTTTCATTGTCAACATAACAACCAAGAGATGGCGATATCTTCCATGCTACACACATTATAGGTGGTTCCCAAACAGAATGGTAAAGTTTATACTCCCCCTCCACCAACAAACATCAATCCATGGCTTGCTCGAAACAACGAGTGCCTCCAACATACATCAGGTCCCAGGGGGAGTTTTGTTTGCAATTATTTTGATTTAGTTTGCATAAAGCATGGGACTGGGCATCTCGGTGACTAGTCCTTTATCTCGTGAGTGAGGAGCGGAGTCCACTCCTCTTGAGAATAACCCGCCTAACATGGAAGATACGGACATCCCTAGTTGATACATGAGCTATTCGAGCATACAAAACATGATGATTATTTGAAGGTTTAGAGTTTGGCACATACAAATTTACTTGGAACGGCAGGTAGATACCGCATATAGAAGGTATAGTGGACTCATGTGGAATAACTTGGGGTTTAAGGAGTTTGGATGCACAAGCAGTATTCCCGCTTAGTACAGGTGAAGGCTAGCAAAAGACTGGGAAGCGACCAACTAGAGAGCGAAAATAGCCATGTACATGCATTAAAATTAATAAACATTGGATGCAAGCATGAGTAGGATATAATCCACCATGAACATAAATATCGTGAAGGCTATGTTGATTTGTTTCAACTACATGCGTGAACATGTGCCAAGTCAAGTCACTTAAATCATTCAGAGGAGGATACCACCCTATCATACCACATCATAACCATTTTAATAGCATGTTGGCACGCAAGGTAAACCATTATAACTCATAGCTAATCAAGCATGGCACAAGCAACTATGATCTCTAATTGTCATTGCAAACATGTTTATTCATAACAAGCTGAATCAAGAACGATGAACTCATCATATTTACAAAAAAAAAGAGGTCGAGTTCATACCAACTTTTCTCATCTCAGTCAGTCCATCATATATCATCATAATTGCCTTTCACTTGCACTACCGAACGATGTGAATAATAATAAGAGTGCACGTGCATTGGACTAAGCTGGAATCTGCGAGCATTCAATAAACAGGAGAAGACAAAGCAACATGGGCTCTTGGTTAAATCAACAATAATGCATATAAGAGCCATTTCAGCAATTTAATCATGGTCTTCTCCTACTGACCCTCAAAGAAAAGAAAAGAAATAAAACTATTTACACGGGAAAGCTCCCAACAAGCAAAAGAAGAATAGGAAATATTTTTGGGTTTTCTTTTTAATTACTACTACAAGCATGGAAAGTAAATTAATTAAAAGCTACAACTAATTTTTTGGTTTTTCTTAAGGTTTATTAATCACATAAGAAGAAAGCATAAAAGAAAATAAACTAGCATGGATGATACAATGAAAAATTATGAGCACCGACATTTAGCAATGAGTGTGTGTGAACATAAATGTAATGTCGGTGAGAAATATGTACTCCCCCAAGCTTAGGCTTTTGGCGTAAGTTGGTCTATGGCCACGGCTGGCCTGGCTGATATCCATAATAATAGTTGTTGGGGTTGTACTGTGATGAGGAAGAAGAAGGCTCCGATTGCCACTGGCTGGCAATCATTTCCAGATCCCACTGATAGTTAGACTGTCGTGAAGGATCAAATTGTGGTTCCGGTTCTGGCTCCTCGGCTGGTGTAGGGTTCCGGTAGGCGTGGATAGCCGTCAACGGAACAAGGTACTTGCCTATAGTCAAATCAAACAAAGCAGGAGCAAGCAAGGTAATAGTCTCAGGATGATGTTTATTAAAGAACAATTGATATTTAAGCTCCCCTGCCCTATTCTTAACAATAAAATCATGTGCCACCATACTTTTATAATCTAAATAAACACGAGGCAACACTTTTTCTTCCTTCTTAGCATGCCTAATAGGTATGTTAAAATGTGCAGCTAGGCGTGTAGCATAGATGCCTCCAAAGATGAGACCCTTAGTACGGTTCATACTTAACCGTCTAGCAATAATGCCGCCCATACTAAAAGTGTTATCACTGTATAAACCTTGGAGCAAAATAATAATATCAGGGATAATAAGGTTTCCACAGTTTCCGCGACCAATTAAGCAACGACTAGCAAATAATGCAAAGTAACGTAAAACAGGAAAATGTATGCTAGTGAGTCGTGCATCAGAAACCTTCCTAGTTTCACCTACAGTGATAGTATTAATAAATCCCTCCACATCATCATGATTCTTCTGTCTTGCCCCCAAAAGGGACTAAACAAATCCGACAGAAATCATAAAGTGACATCTCCTTATGCTCATCATATAAATGAAACTCCACCGTAGGTGGTGAGTTCCTAGAATGAAAATGAAAGTTTTGCACAAAGGTATTTGTGAGCAAGAGATACTGATCGCATTGGTCGTGGAGGAAAGTGGTGAGGCCTACATTATGAGCCAACTCATGAAAATCTTCATAAATCTCGACTGCTCTCAAGAAATCCTCAGAAGGCCATTCACATGCCCGAACCTCCGCGGTGCGCGGCAAATTATACTTAGGCTTCGGTGCCTTTTCCTTCGAGCTTTGGCTCGATGAGCCCCTCAATAATCTCCTCATCATTTTCTGAAAAATTCTGAAAATTTTAGTAACTTCAAAATAAAAGTAAACCAAACTCAATAATATTGATAGAAACTACTCCTACAAGTGCCTAGGGCCTATATCATGCATCAAAACTACTTTTGACCATATAAATTTGACATGCAAGCTCAAGAACAGGGTCACCTAAGCAACACAAATTTGCAATGAATAAAGCACTAGAACAAAAACTAATTGGACCAATGGAGGAGTCACATACCAAGGAACAATCTCCCCAAGCAGTTTTGTGAGAGGTGCTTTGAGCAAGGAGATAAAAAATGGTAGCAAAACGAGCTTGGACTCGGGTTTGAGCTGGTTTTTCGTGTTTGTGTGAGGAAGAAGAAGAGGATGGGTGAATGAATAAGTGGAGGAGGGCCACCGTGGGCCCACGAGGCAGGGGGGGCGCGCCCTCCACCCTCGTGGCAAGGTGGTTGGCCCCCCTGGTGTGTTCTTTGTTCCATAAATCCTCAAATATTCTATAAAAAATTATATTTATTTTTTAGGGTATTTGGAGAACTTTTATTTTCGAGGTATTTTTATATTGCACGAATAATCAGATAACAGACGGGAAATTATTTATTTTTACTTTATTTCAACTAAATAACAGAAAGTATAGAGAGGGTACATAAGGTTGTGCTTCTAGTTTCATCCATCTCATGCTCGTCAAAAGGAATGTACTAACAAGGTTGATCAAGTCTTGTTAACAAACTCATTCCGATTAACATGAAACCGGAGAAATTTCGAATAACACTAGGTTACCTCAACAGGGATATGCACATCCCCAATAATAAGTATATCATATTTATTCTTGACAGTAGGAAGAGGAAATTCAAAACCTCCAAATATAATCGATGGAATTTTTCCGATAGAATCGATACTATGAACTTGAGGTTGTTTCCTCGGAAAGTGTACCGTATGCTCATTACCATTAACATGAAAAGTGACATTGTCTTTGTTGCAATCAATAACAGCCCCTGCAGTATTAAGAAAAGGTCTTTCAAGAATAATAGACATACTATCGTCCTCGGGAATATCAAGAATAACAAAGTCCATTAAAATAGTAACGTTTGCAACTACAACAGGCACATCCTCACAAATACCGACATGTATAGCAGTTGATTATCAGCCATTTGCAAAGATATTTCAGTAGGTGTCAACTTATTCAAATCAAGTCTATGATGTAAAGAGAGAGGCATAACACTAACACCAGCTCCAAGATCACACAAAGCAGTTTTAACATAGTTTCTTTTAATGGAGCATGGTATAGTAGGTACTCCTAGATCCCCAAGTTTCTTTGGTATTCCACCCTTAAAAGTATAATTAGCAAGCATGGTGGAAATTTCAGCTTCCGGTATCTTTCTTTTATTTGTAACAATATCTTTCATGTACTTAGCATAAGGATTCATTTTAAGCATATCAGTCAATCGCATACACAAAAATATAGGTCTAATCATTTCAGCAAAGCGCTCAAAATCCTCATCATCCTTTTTCTTGGATGGTTTGGGAGGAAAAGGCAAGGGTTTTTGAACCCAAGGTTCTCTTTCTTTACCATGTTTCCTGGCAACAAAGTCTTTCTTATCATAACGTTGATTCTTTGATTGTGGGTTATCAAGATCAACAGCAGGTTCAATTTCTACATCATTATCATCATCATTAACATTTTCATTAGGTTCATGTTCATTACCAGATTGAGTTTCAACATCAGAAATAGAAATATCATTTGGATTATCAGGTGGTTCAGCAATAGGTTCACTAGAAGTTTGCACAGTTCTATCATTTTTCTTTTTCTTCTTTTTTGAAGAACTAGGTGCATCAATTTTTTTTCTTTGAGAATCTTGCTCAATTCTCTTAGGGTGGCCTTTAGGATACAAAGGTTCCTGAGTCATTCTACCAGTTCTAGTAGCCACTTTAACACATAATCATTTTTCTTACTATTCATCTCATTGAGCAATTCTTTTTGAGCTTTAAGTACTTGTTCTACTTGAGTGGTAACCATAGAAGCATGTTTGCTAACAAGTTTAAGTTCACCTCTAATATTAGCCATATAATCACCCAAGTATTTAATCATATCAGCTTCTTGTTTTAATTGTCTACCAAAATAAGCATTGAAGTCTTCTTGCTTAAACATAAAATTATCAAACTCATCCAAGCATTGACTAGCAATTTTAGTAGGAGGGATTTCAGCTTTATCATATCTATAGAGAGAATTTACCTTTACTACCTGTGTCGGGTTATCAAGGTCTGGAGGTTCTTCAATAAATAAAGGATTAAGATCATATATTTCTTCATCAGGCGGTAAATTAAGACCATGTATTTCTTCAATAGGAGGTAAATTCTTAACATCTTCAGCTTTAATACCTTTTCTTTCATAGATTTCTTTGCCTCTTGCATATCTTCAGGACTGAGAAATAGAACACCTCCCTTCTTTGGAGTTGGTTTAGGAATAGGATCATTAATTGGAGCAGAAGCTGCCCAATTATTTTCATTTGTCAACATATTATTCAATAAGATTTCAGCTTCATCCGGTGTTCTTTCTCTGAAAAGAGAACCAACACAACTATCCAGGCAATCTCTGGAAGCATTGGTTAGTCCATTATAAAAGATATCAAGTATTTCATTTTTCTTAAGAGGATGATCAGGCAAAGCATTAAGTAACTTGAGAAGCCTCCCCCAAGCTTGTGGGAGACTCTCTTCTTTAATTTGCACAAAGTTGTATATTTCCTTTAAAGCAACTTGTTTCTTATGAGCAGGGAAATATTTAGCAGAGAAGTAATAAATCATATCCTGGGGACTATGCACACAATCAGGATCAAGAGAATTAAACCATATCTTAGCATCACCCTTTAATGAGAACGGAAATATTTTAAGGATATAAAAGTAGCGAGATCTCTCATCATTAGTGAACAGGGTGGCTATATCATTTAATTTAGTAAGATGTGCTACAACAGTTTCAGATTCATAACCATGAAAAGGATCAGATTCAACCAAAGTAATTATATCAGGATCAACAGAGAATTCATAATCCTTATCAGCAACACAGATAGGTGAAGTAGCAAAAGTAGGGTCAGGTCTCATCCTAGCATTTGGAGATTGCTTATTCCATTTAGCTAATAACCTTTTCAGTTCATATCTATCTTTGCAGGCTAAAATAGCTAAAGAAGCATCTTGATCAAATAAATAACCCTCAGGAATAACAAGTGATTCTTCATCATCACTTTCATCTTCATAATCAGATTCAATATTTTCAATCTCCCTAGCCCTAGCAAGTCGTTCCTCTAGAAAATCACTAAGTGGCATAGTAGTATCAGGCATAGAGGTAGTTTCATCATAAGTATCATGCATAGCAGAAGTAGCATCATCAAAAACATGTGACATATCAGAACGAATAGCATAAGTAGGTGTAGGTGTCGCAAGCTTACTCATAACAGAAGGTGAATCAAGTGCAGAGCTAGATGGCAGTTCCTTACCTCCCCTCGTGGTTGAGGGATAGATCTTGGTTTTTGGATCTCTCCATTACTTCATAGTGCCCAGCAGATATAAATCCCAAGTGACTCAAAGAATAGAGCTATGCTCCCCGGCAACAGCGCCAGAGATTAGTCTTGATAACCCACAAGTATAGGGGATCGCAACAGCTTTCGAGGGTAGAGTATTCAACCCAAATTTATTGATTCGACACAAGGGGAGCCAAAGAATATTCTCAAGTATTAGCAACTGAGTTGTCAATTCAACCACACTTGAAAACTTAGTATCTGCAGCAAAGTGTTTAGTAGCAAAGTAATATGATAGTGATGGTAACGGTAACAAAAGAGTAATGAAAGCAAAGTAATGTTTTTGGTGTTTTGTAGTGATTGTAACAATAGCAACAGGAAAGTAAATAAGCGTAAACCAGTATATGGAAAGCTCGTAGGCATTGGATCAATGATGGATAATTATGCCAGATGCGGTTCATCATGTAACAGTCATAACATAGGGTGACACAGAACTAGCTCCAATTCGTCAATGTAATGTAGGTATGTATTCCGAATATAGTCATACGTGCTTATGGAAAAGAACTTGCATGACATCTTTTGTCCTACCCTCCTGTGGCAGCGGGGTCCTAATGAAAACTAAGGGATATTAAGGCCTCCTTTTAATAGAGAACCGGAATAAACCATTAGCACATAGTGAATACATGAACTCCTCAAACTACGGTCATCACCGGTAAGTATCCCGATTATTGTCACTTCAGGGTTAACGGATCATAACACATAATAGGTGACTATAGACTTGCAAGATAGGATCTAGAACTCTCATATATTGATGAAAACATAATAGGTTCAGATCTGAAATCATGACACTCAGGCCCTAGTGACAAACATTAAGCATAGCAAAGTCATAGCAACATCAATCTCAGAACATAGTGGATACTAGGGATCAAACCCTAACAAAACTAACTCGATTACATGGTGAATCTCATCCAACCCATCACCGTCCAGCAAGCCTACGATGGAATTACTCACGCACGGCGGTGAGCATCATGAAATTGGTGATGGAGGATGGTTGATGATGACGACAGTGACGAATCCCCCTCTCCGAAGCCCCGAACGGACTCCAGATCAGCCCTCCCGAGAGGTTTTAGGGCTTGGCGGCGGCTCCATATCGTAAAACGCGATAATTTCTTCTCTCTTATTTTTTTCTCCCTAAAAGCAGTTATATAGAGTTGGAGTTGGAGTCGGGGGGTCTCCAGGGGGCCCACGAGGTAGGGGGCGCGCCCTGGGGGGGGGGGGTGCCCCCACCCTCGTGAGAAGGGTGTGGGCCCCCTAGTCTTCATCTTTGGCGAGGATTTATTATTATTTATTGTAAGATATTCCATGGAGTTTCAGGTCATTCTGAGAACTTTTGTTTTCTGCACATAAAACAACGTCATGGCAATTCTGCTGAAAACAGCGTCAATCCGGGTTAGTTCCATTCAAATCATACAAGTTAGAGTCCAAAACAAGGGCAAAAGTGTTTGGAAAAGTAGATACGACAGAGACGTATCACATAACAACATACGTTGTTCCCTTTGTCATCGGTATGTTACTTGCTCGAGATTCGATCGTCGGTATCTCAATAGCTAGCTCAATATCGTTACCGGCAAGTCTCTTTACTCGTTCCGTAATGCATCATCCCGCAACTAACTCATTATTCACATTGCTTGCAAGGCTTATAGTGATGTGCATTACCGAGAAGGCCCAGAGATACCTCTCCGACAATCGGAGTGACCAATCCTATTCTTGATCTATGACAACTCCACGAACCCCATCGGAGACACCTGTAGAGCACCTTTATAGTCACTCAGTTACGTTGTGATGTTTGGTAGCACACAAAGTGTTCCTCCGGTATTCGGGAGTTGCATAATCTCATAGTCATAGGAACATGTATAAGTCATGAAGAAAGCAATAACAGTGAACTAAATGATCAAGTGCTAAGCTAACGGAATGGGTCAAGTCAATCACATCATTCTCCTAATGATGTGATCACGTTAATCAAATGACAACTCAAGTCTATGGTTAGGAAACTCAACCATCTTTGATCAACGAGCTAGTCAAGTAGAGGCATACTAGTGACACTATGTTTGTCTATGTATTCACACATGTATTATGTTTCCGGTTAATACAATTCTAGCATGAATAATAAACATTTATCATGATATGAGGAAATAAATAATAACTTTATTATTGCCTCTAGGGCATATTTCCTTCAGTCTCCCACTTGCACTAGAGTCAATATTCTAGATTACACAGTAATGATTCTAACACCCATGGAGTCTTGATGCTGATCATGTTTTGCTCGTGGAAGAGGCTTAGTCAACGGGTCTGCAACATTCAGATCCGTATGTATCTTGCAAATCTCTATGTCTCCCACCTGGACTTGATTCCGGATGGAATTGAAGCGTCTCTTGATGTGTTTGGTTCTCTTGTGAAATCCGGATTCCTTTGCCAAGGCAATTGCACCAGTATTGTCACAAAAGATTTCCATTGGTCCCGATGCACTAGGTATGACACCTAGATCGGATATGAACTCCTTCATCCAGACTCCTTCATTTGCTGCTTCCGATGCAACTATGTACTCTGCTTCACACGTAGATCCCGCCACGACGCTTTGTTTAGAACTGCACCAACTGAGAGCTCCACCGTTCAATGTAAACACGTATCTGGTTTGCGATTTAGAATCATCCAGATCAGTGTCAAAGCTTGCATCGACATAGCCATTTACGACGAGCTCTTTGTCACCTCCATAAACAAGAAACATATCCTTAGTCCTTTTCAGGTATTTCAGGATGTTCTTGACCGATGTCTAGTGATCCACTCCTGGATTACTTTGGTACCTCCCTGCTAAACTAATAGCAAGGCACGCATCAGGTCTGGTACACAGCATTGCATACATGATAGAGCCTATGACTGAAGCAGAGGGAACATTTTTCATTTTCTCTCTATCTTCTGCAGTGGTCGGGCATTGAGTCTGACTCAACTTCACACCTTGTAACACAGGCAAGAATCCTTTCTTTGCTTGATCCATTTTGAACTTCTTCAAAACTTTATCAAGGTATGTGCTTTGTGAAAGTCCAATTAAGCGTCTTGATCTATCTCTATAGATTTTGATGCCCAATATATAAGCAGTTTCACCGAGGTCTTTCATTGAAAAACTCTTATTCAAGTATCCTTTTATGCTATCCAGAAATTCTATATCATTTCCAATCAGCAATATGTAATCCACATATAATATTAGAAATGCAACAGAGCTCCCACTCACTTTCTTGTAAATACAGGCTTCTCCAAAAGTCTGTATAAAACCATATGATTTGATCACACTATCAAAAGTTTATTCCAACTCCGAGAGGCTTGCATCAGTCCATAAATGGATCGCCGGAGCTTGCACACTTTGTTAGCTCCCTTTGGATCGACAAAACCTTCTGGTTGCATCATATACAGCTCTTCTTCCAGAAATCCATTCAGGAATGCAGTTTTAACATCTATTTGCCAAATTTCATAATCATAAAATGCGGCAATTGCTAACATGATTCGGACAGACTTAAGCATCGCTACGGGTGAGAAAGTCTCATCGTAGTCAACTCCTTGAACTTGTCGAAAACCTTTCGCAACAAGTCGAGCTTTGTAGATAGTAACATTACTGTCAGCGTCAGTCTTCTTCTTGAAGATCCATTTATTCTCTATGGCTTGCCGATCATCGGGCAAGTCAACCAAAGTCCATACTTTGTTCTCATACATGGATCCCATCTCAGATTTCATGGCCTCAAGCCATTTTGCGGAATCTAGGCTCACCATCGCTTCTTCGTAGTTCGTAGGTTCGCCTTGGTCAAGTAACATGACCTCCAAAATAGGATTACCGTACCACTCTAGTGCGGATCTTACTCTGGTTGACCTACGAGGTTCGGTAGTAACTTGATCTGAAGATTTATGATCAACATCATTAACTTCCTCACTAATTGGTGTAGGTGTCACAGAAAACTGGTTTCTGTGATGAACTACTTTCCAATAAGGGAGCAAGTACAGTTACCTCATCAAGTTCTACTTTCCTCCCACTCACTTCTTTCGAGAGAAACTCCTTCTCTAGAAAGGATCCATTCTTAGCAACGAATGTCTTGCCTTCGGATCTGTGATAGAAGGTGTACCCAACAGTCTCCTTTGGGTATCCTATGAAGACACATTTCTCCGATTTGGGTTCGAGCTTATCAGGTTGAAGCTTTTTCACATAAGCATCGCAACCCCAAACTTTAAGAAACGATAACTTTGGTTTCTTGCCAAACCATAGTTCATAAGGCGTCGTCTCAACGGATTTAGATGGTGCCCAGTTTAACGTAAATGCAGCCGTCTCTAAAGCATAACCCCAAAATGATAGCGGTAAATCAGTAAGAGACATCATAAATCGCTCCATATCAAGTAAAGTACGATTACGACGTTTGGGCACACCATTACGCTGTGGTGTTCCGGGTGGCGTGAGTTGCGAAACTATTCTGCATTGTTTCAAATGAAGACCAAACTCGTAACTCAAATATTCTCCTCCACGATCAGATTGTAGAAACTTTATTTTCTTGTTACGATGATTTTCCACTTCACTCTGAAATTCTTTGAACTTTTCAAATGTTTCAGACTTATGTTTCATTAAGTAGATATACCCATATCTGCTCAAATCATTTGTGAAGGTGAGAAAATAATGATACCCGCCGCGAGCCTCAATATTCATCGGACCGCATACATCAGTATCTATGATTTCCAACAAATCTGTAGCTTGCTCCATTGTTCCGGAGAACGACGTTTTAGTCATCTTGCCCATGAGGCATGGTTCACAAGTACCAAGTGATTCATAATCAAGTGATTCCAGAAGTCCATCAGTATGGAGTTTCTTCATGCGCTTTACACCAATATGACCCAAATGACAGTGCCACAAATAAGTTGCACTATCATTATCAACTCTGCATCTTTTGGCTTCAACATTATGAATATGTGTATCACTACTATCAAAATTCATCACAAATATACCACTCTTCAAGGGTGCATGACCATAAAAGATATTAATCATATAAATAGAACAACCATTATTCTCAGATTTAAATGAATAACCATCTCGCATCAAACAAGATCCAGATATAATGTTCATGCTTAACGCTGGCACCAAATAACAATTATTCAGGTCTAAAACTAATCCCGAAGGTAGATGTAGAGGTAGTGTGCCGACGGTGATCTCACCGACTTTGGAACCATTTCCCACGCACATCGTCATCTCGTCCTTAGCCAGTCTTCGCTTAATCCATAGTCCTTGTTTCAAGTTGCAAATATTAGCAACAAAACCAGTATCAAATACCCAGGTGCTACTGCGAGCTCTAGTAAGGTACACATCAATAACATGTATATCACATATACCTTTGTTTACCTTGCCATCCTTCTTATCCGCCAAATACTTGGGGCAGTTCCGCTTCCAGTGACCAGTCTGTTTGCAGTAGAAGCACTCAGTCTCAGGCTTAGGTCCAGACTTAGGTTTCTTCTCTTGAGCAGCAACTTGTTTGCCGTTCTTCTTGAAGTCCCCCTTCTTCTTCCCTTTACCCTTTTTCTTGAAACTGGTGGCCTTGTTGACCATCAACTCTTGATGCTCCTTTTTGATTTCTACCTCCGCGGCCTTTAGCATTGCGAAGAGCTTGGGAATTGTCTTATCCATCCCTTGCATATTATAGTTCATCACGAAGCTCTTGTAGCTTGGCGACAGTGATTGAAGAATTCTGTCAATGACACTATCATCTAGAAGATTAACTCCTAGTTGAATCAAGTGATTGTTATACCCAGACATTTTGAGTATATGTTCACTGACAGAACTATTCTCCTCCATCTTGCAGTTGTAGAACTTATTGGAGACTTCATATCTCTCAACCCGTGCATTTGCTTGAAATATTAACTTCAACTCCTGGAACATCTCATATGCTCCATGACATTCAAAACGTCATTGAAGTCTCTAAGCCGTAAAGCATGGCACACTGAACTATCGATTAGTCATCAACTTTGCTCTTCCAGACATTCTTAACGTCGTCAGTTGCATCTGCGGAAGGCCTGGCACCCAGCGGTGCTTCCAGGACGTAATTCTTCTGTGCAGCAATGAGGATAATCCTCATGTTACGGACCCAGTCCGTGTAATTGCTACCATTATCTTTCAACTTTCCTTTCTCAAGGAACGCATTAAAATTCAATGGAATAACATCACGTGCCATCTATCTACAACAACATAGACAAGCAAAAACACTATCAGGTACTAAGGTTATGATAAATTTAAGTTCAATTAATCATATTACTTAAGAACTCCCACTTAGATAGACATCCCTCTAATCATCTAAGTGATCACGTGATCCATATCAACTAAACCATAACCGATCATTACGTGAGATGGAATAGTTTTCAATGGTGAACATCACTATGTTGATCATATATACTATATGATTCACGCTCGACCTTTCAGTCTCAGTGTTCCGAGACCATATCTGCATATGCTAGGCTCGTCAAGTTTAACCCGAGTATTCTGCGTGTGCAAAACTGTCTTACCCCTGTTGTTGATGAACATTGAGATTATCACACCCGATCATCACGTGGTGTCTTGGCACGATGAACTTTGGCAACGGTGCATACTCAGGGAGAACACTTTTACCTTGAAATTTAGTGGGAGATCATCTTATAATGCTACCGTCAAACAAAGCAGAATAAGATGCATAAATGATAAACATCACATGCAATCAATATAAGTGATATGATATAGCCATCATCATCTTGTGCCTTTGATCTCCATCTCCAAAGCACCGTCATGATCACCATTGTCACCGGCGCGACACCTTGATCTCCATCGTAGCATCGTTGTCGTCTCACTAACTATTGCTTCTACGACTATCACTACCGCTTAGTGATAAAGTAAAGCAATTACAGGGCGATTGCATTGCATACAATAAAGCGACAACTATATGGCTCATGCCAGTTGCCGATAATTCCGTTACAAAACATGATCATCTCATACAATAAATATAGCATCATGTCTTGACCATATCATATCACAACATGCCCTGCAAAAACAAGTTAGACGTCCTCTACTTTGTTGTTGCAAGTTTTACGTGGCTGCTACGGGCTGAGCAAGAACCGTTCTTACCTACGCATCAAAACCACAACGATAGTTTGTCAAGTTAGTGCTGTTTTAACCTTCTCAAGGACCAGGCGTAGTCACACTCGGTTCAACTAAAGTTGGAGAAACTGACACCCGCCAGCCACCTGTGTGCAAAGCACGTCGGTAGAACCAGTCTCGCATAAGCGTACGCGTAATGTCGGTCCGGGCCGCTTCATCCAATAATATCGCCGAACCAAAGTATGACATGCTGGTAAGCAGTATGACTTGTATCGCCCACAACTCACTTGTGTTCTACTCGTGCATATAATATCTATGCAATAACCTGGCTCGGATGCCACTGTTGGGGAACGTAGTAATTTCAAAAAAAAATCCTACGCACACACAAGATCATGGTGATGCATATCAACAAGAGGGGAGAGTGTCGTCCACGTACCCTCGTAGACCGTTAAGCGGAAGCGTTATGACAACACGGTTGATGTAGTCGTACGTCTTCACGGTCGACCGATCCTCAGTACCGAACGTACGGCACCTCCGCGTTCAACACACGTTCAGCTCGGTGACGTCCCGCGAACTCATGATCTAGTAGAGCTCGAGGGAGAGTTTCGTCAGCACGACGGCATGGTAACGATGTTGATGAAGCTACCGACGCAGGGCTTCGCCTAAGCACTGCTACGATATGACCGAGGTGGATTATGGTGGAGGGGGGCACCGCACACGGACGGGAGTGATCAATGATCAACTTGTGTGTCCTAGGGTGCCCCCTGCCCCCGTATATAAAGGAGCAAGGGGGAGGCTGGCCGGCCCTGTAGGGCGCGCCAGGAGGAGGAGTCCTCCTCCTAGTAGGAGTAGGACGCCCCTCTTTCCTACTCCTACTAGGAGGGGGAAAGGAAAGGGGAGAAGGAGAAGGAAAGGGGGGCGCCGCCCCCCCTTCCTAGTCCAATTCGGACTAGAGGGGGAGGGGGCGCGCGACCTGCCCTGGCCGGCCCATCTCTCTCTCCACTAGGGCCCAACAAGGCCCATTAACCCCCGGGGGGTTCCAGTAACCCCTCCGGCACTCTGGTAAAATCCCGATTTCACCCGGAACTCTTCTGATGTCCAAATGTAGGCTTCCAATATATCAATCTTTATGTCTCGACCATTTCGATACTCCTCGTCATGTCCGTGATCATATCCGGGACTCCGAAGTACCTTCGGTACATCAAAACATATAAACTCATAATACTGATCGTCACAAAATTTTAAGTGTGCGGACCCTACGGGTTCGAGAACTATGTAGACATGACCGAGACATGTCTCCGGTCAATATCCAATAGCGGAACCTGGATGCTCATATTGGTTCCTACATATTCTACGAAGATCTTTATCGGTCAAACGCATAACAACATACGTTGTTCCCTTTGTCATTGGTATGTTACTTGCTCGAGATTTGATCGTCGGTATCTCAATACCTAGCTCAATATCGTTACCGGCAAGTCTCTTTACTCGTTCTGTAATGCATCATCCCGCAACTAACTCATTAGTCACATTGCTTGCAAGGCTTATAGTGATGTGCATTACCGAGAAGGCCCAGAGATACCTCTCCGACAATCGGAGTGACAAATCCTATTCTTGATCTATGCCAACTCCACGAACACCATCGGAGACACCTGTAGAGCACCTTTATAATCACTCAGTTACGCTGTGACGTTTGGTAGCACACTAAGTGTTCCTACGGTATTCGGGAGTTGCATAATCTCATAGTCATAGGAACATGTATAAGTCATGAAGAAAGTAATTGAAGTAAACTAAACGATCAAGTGCTAAGCTAACGGAATGGGTCAAGTCAATCACATCATTCTCCTAATGATGTGATCCCATTAATCAAATGACAACTCATGTCTATGGTTTGGAAACTCAACCATCTTTGATCAACGAGCTAGTCAAGTAGAGGCATACTAGTGACACTATGTTTGTCTATGTATTCACACATGTATTATGTTTCCGGTTAATACAACTCTAGCATGAATAATAAACATTTATCATGATATGAGGAAATAAATAATAACTTTATTATTGCCTCTAGGGCATATTTCCTTAACTAAGTGCACATGATCCAAGAAGAGAAAGTATGTTAGCTTGTGCCGCTCCCTCATATGAAATTGCAATGACGAATATCGGTCTTGTTAAAAATTGCCTAGGCCAATTCCGCACACCGACCCATCATTATTCCACACTCGCTATTTATAATATTTAGTAATAAATTCTAACTATGATAACAACACCTACTTTTATATTTTAGCTCTTCGATATCATGCAAAGTTATCCTCTTCATACCCACAACGTAGTTTTATTTCTCGTTTCTAGTTGGAAGCAAATGTTCGGTGTACGTAGGGTCATATCAGTGGAAGATAGGACTTGAGAGAATATTGATCTTACCTTTAGCTCCTTGTGGGTTCGACACTTCATACTTATCACTTCCACCTTTGAGAATTGCTACGATGATTCCATGCACTTGGGGATTATCAGCCGGCTTGTTGTTGTTTTCCAAACACAATTCAAAAAAAAAAAATACAAACATTTCACATAGTTCACAAGCCAAAATAAATATGTCATAGTTTACAAGCCAAATAAAAATTGAATTGCCTCAAATAGTTAAAAAAAGATACATCTATTGGTTGCCAGCGTGAGCCCGCATATGCTCAACCAAACCATCTTGTAATTGAACGTGAGTTTCCCAATCACACATTTGATGGTGAAATTGGGTGAACTATGCAAATTTTGTCGCTCCTCCATGCTCAAGCACAACATTGTCACCATGGAACTGAAAGCCTTGGTCATAGATGTTGGGGAACGCAGTATTTCAAAAAAATTCCTAAGATCATGCAATATCTATCTAGGAGATGCATAACAACGGGAAGGGAGAGTGTGTCTATGTACCCTCGTGGACCGAAAGCGGAAGCGTTTAGTAACGCGGTTGATGTAGTCGAACGTCTTCGTGATCCAACCAATCCAAGTACCAAACGCACGACACCTCCGCGATCTGCACACGTTCAGCTCGGTGACGTCCCTTGAACTTTTGATCCAGTTGAGGCCGAGGGAGAGTTTGTTCAGCACGACGCCGTGGTGACGGTGATGATGATGTTACCGACGAAGGGCTTCACCTAAGAACTACGACAATATGATCGAGGTGGAAAACTGTGGAGGGGGCACTGCACGCGGCTAAGACAAATCTTGCAGTGCCTTTGGGGTGCCCCCCTTCCCACGTATATAAAGAAGGGGGAAGAGGAGGCCGGCCTAGGAGGGGTGCGCCTATAGGGGGAGTCCAACTAGGATTCCCAATCCTAGTTGGAGCCCCCTTCATTTTCCAAGAAGGGAGAGAGGGAAGGAGTGGGAGAGGGAGAAGGAAAGAGAGGGGGGGGCTGAAAGTGCAACTATCCCTAGGTGGTTTTGGTAATTCCTAACAACATATAGCTCATTGAGCTAATGCTATTTCAAGATTAATATATCAGGAAAGCTCAATGATTGGCATGGCATGGATGAGAAAAGTGGACCCCTCAAAATGCTAAGGACAAAGGATTGGCTCAAGCTCAAAGCTCAAGACTCTACATTTTCTATTTTAGTGATCCAAGATCACATTGAGTCTATAGGAAAAGCCAATACTATCAAGGAGGGATGAGGTGTTGCTTAATGAGGTTCTTTATCAAAATGCTTAGTGATATGCTCCAAAACCCTCAACTACTTTCTCACATCCACATATGACCTAAACCAAAAGTCAAACTCGACCCCACCGATTTTTCCTATCCGGCGCCACCGAGTTTCAAATGTCATAGCCACTGCCACAAACCCTAGGCAAATCGGTCTCACCGATAGGGATCTCGGTCTCACCGAGATGGGGTTGTAATCTCTCTGTTTCCCATCGTAACATTTCGGTCTCACCGAGATGAGCGATCGGTCCCACCGAGATTGCAATGTAAACTCTCTGTTTTCCCTTCATAACATTTCGGTCTCCCCGAAATGAGCGATCGGTCCCACCGAGTTTACCTGACCAACTCTCTGGTTAGCTTATTACCAAAATCGGTCTCACCGAGTTTGTGTAGTCGGTCTCACCGAGATTATGTTATGCCCTAACCCTAATCATATCGGTCCTACCGAGTTGCATGTCGGTCCCACCGAAAAACCCTAACGGTCACTAGCTTTGCTAAATCGGTCAGACCGAGTTTAACCATTCGGTCCCATCGAGTTTGGGAAGTTATGTGTAACGGTTAGATTTTGTGTGGAGGCTATATATACCCCCCCACCTCCTCTTCATTCATGGAGAGACCCATCAGAACAAACCTACACTTCCAACCTATATTTTCTGAGAGAGAACCACCTACACTTGTGTTGAGACCAAGATATTCCATTCCTACCATATGAATCTTGATCTCTAGCCTCCCCAAGTTGCTTTCCACTCAAATATTTTTTCCACCAAATCCAAATCCTGTGAGAGAGAGTTGAGTGTTGGGGAGACTATCATTTGAAGCATGATACGTCTCCAACGTATCTATAAGTTTTGATTGCTCCATGCTATATTATCTACTGTTTTGGACATTATTGGGCTTTATTATCCACTTTTATATTATTTTTGGGACTAACCTATTAACCGGAGGCCCAGCCCAAAATTGTTGTTTTTTTGCCTATTTTAGGGTTTCGAAGAAAAGGAATACCAAACAAAGTTCAAATGGAATGAAACCTCTGGGAACGTGATTTTCTCAACGAATAAGACCCGGAGACTTGGACCCTACGTCAAGAAAGAAAAGAGGAGGCCACGAGGTAGGGGGGGCGCGCCTACCCCCCAGGCGCGCCCTCCACCCTCGTGGGCCCCCTGTTGCTCCACCGACGTACTCCTTCCTCCTATATATACCTACGTACCCCCAAACGATCAGATACGGAGCCAAAAACCTAATTCCACCGCCGCAACTTTCTGTATCCACAAGATCCCATCTTGGGACCTGTTCCGGAGCTCTGCCGGAGGGGGCATCGATCACGGAGGGCTTCTACATCAACACCATAGCCCTCCGATGAAGTGTGAGTAGTTTACCTCAGACCTACGGGTCCATAGTTAGTATCTAGATGGCTTCTTCTCTCTTTTTGGATCTCAATACAATGTTCTCCCCCTCTCTTGTGGAGAACTATTCGATGTAATCTTCTTTTTGCGGTGTGTTTGTTGAGACCGATGAATTGTGGGTTTATGATCAAGTCTATCTATGAATAATATTTGAATCTTCTCTGAATTCTTTTATGTATGATTGGTTATCTTTGCAAGTCTCTTCGAATTATCAGTTTGGTTTGGCCTACTAGATTGATCTTTCTTGCAATGGGAGAAGTGCTTAGCTTTGGGTTCAATCTTGCGGTGTCCTTTCCCAGTGACAGTAGGGGCAGCAAGGCACGTATTGTATTGTTGCCATCGAGGATAACAAGATGGGGTTTTCATCATATTGCATGAGTCTATCCCTCTACATCATGTCATCTTGCTTAAGGTGTTACTCTGTTTTTAACTTAATACTCTAGATGCATGCTGGATAGCGGTCGATGAGTGGAGTAATAGTAGTAGATGCAGGCAGGAGTCGGTCTACTTGTCTCGGACGTGATGCCTATATACATGATCATACCTAGATATTCTCATAACTATGCTCAATTCTGTCAATTGCTCAACAGTAATTTGTTCACCCACCATAGAATACTTATGCTCTCGAGAAAAGCCACTAGTGAAACCTATGGCCCCCGGGTCTATCTTCATCATATTAATCTCCTACTACTTAGTTATTTCCTTTGCTATTTACTTTGCCTTTATTTTACTTTGCATCTTTATCATAAAAATACCAACAAATATTATCTTTATCATATCTATCAGATCTCACTCTCGTAAGTGGCCTTATAGGGATTGACAACCCCTATTTGTGTTGGTTGCGAGGATTTATTTGTTTTGTGCAGGTACAAGGGACTCGCGCGTAGCCTCCTACTAGATTGATACCTTGGTTCTCACAAACTGAGGGAAATACTTACGCTACTTTGCTGCATTATCCCTTCCTCTTCGGGGAAAACCAACGCAGTGCTCAAGAGGTAGCAAAGCACAAGAGCAAGGAGTTCATCATCAACACACCATTTGGTACTTCTTGGAGAGTGGTGTCTCCTAGATTGGCTAGGTGTCACTTGGGAGCCTCTGACAAGATTGTGGAGTTGAACCAAGGAGTTTGTAAGGGTAAGGGGATCGCCTACTTCGTGAAGATCTACCGCTAGTGAGGCAAGTCCTTCGTGGGCGATGGCCATGGTGGGATAGACAAGGTTGCTTCTTTGTGGACCCTTCGTGGGTGGAGCCCTCTGTGGACTCGCGCAACCGTTACCCTTCGTGGGTTGAAGTCTCCATCAACGTGGATGTACGATAGCACCACCTATCGGAACCACGACAAAAACATCCATGTCTCCAATTGCGTTTGTATCCTCCAAACCATTCCCTTTACATTCTTGCAAGTTACATGCTTTACTTTCTGCTTCTCATATACTCTATGCATGCTTGCTTGAATTGTGTTAAGATTGGTTGACTTGTCCAAAGTTGCTAAAATCTGCCAAGAACTAAAATTGGGAAAAGGCTAGATCTTTATTTGGTCAAGTAGTCTAATCACCCCCCCCTCTAGACATACTTTTGATCCTACAAGTGGTATCAGAGCTTTGGTCTCCATTTGCTTTGATTTTCATAGCTTTTGGAAGTCATAGCCTTGGTTTCACAACCTAGGAGAGTATGGCGTCTAGCGAGGGAAATTACCACCATAGAGGTCCTTACTTTGATGGTACTAATTTTGCTAGTTGGAAGCATAAGATGAAAATGCATATTCTTGGACATAACACCGCCATTTGGGCTATTGTGTGTGTTGGCTTGCAAGGTGAATTCTTTGATGGGAGAGAACCGAACCATGAAGCTACCGCGGAAGAGTTGAAGATGCTACAATACAATGCTCAAGCTTGTGATATCCTCTTCAACGGATTGTGCCCCGAAGAATTCAACAAAATCAGCCGTCTTGAGAATGCAAAGGAAATTTGGGATACTTTGATTGATATGCACGAAGGTACCGACTCCGTCAAGGAATCCAAGTTGGATGTGCTTCAAAGTCAACTTGACAAGTCCAAAATGAAGGATGGTGAAGGTGTCGCTGAAATGTACTCTAGGCTTGCTCTTATCACAAATGAGATTGCCGGCTTAGGAAGTGAAGAGATGACCAACAAATTCATCATCAAGAAGATCCTAAGAGCGTTGGATGGAAAATACGATACCGTATGCACATTGATCCAAATGATGCCAAATTACAAAGATCTCAAGCCAACAGAAGTCATTGGAAGAATTGTTGCTCATGAGATGTCGCTCAAGGATAAGGAGGAGCTCCATAACAAGTCAAGTGGTGCTTACAAAGCCTCATGTGAAGCTCCCACATCATCAAGTGAGAAACAAACCTTTAATGAAGAATTGAGCCTAATGGTGAAGAACTTCAACAAGTTCTACAAGAATAGAAGCAAAGAGAGAAGTTCCAAGTCAATGTCCTACAATGACAAAAGATCTTCTAGTCGAGAGCGAAACTGCTACAATTGTGGAAGATCCGGACACTATTCCAATGAGTGTACGGCTCCCCACAAGAGAAGAGAAGATTCTCCTAAAAGAAGAAGCAGAAGAGAAGAATCACCGTCGAGGGAGAGAAGGAGTAGGGATGATCGTTATGAACGAAGACCCTCCCGGAGAAGCAAGGATTCGGAAAGGAAGGACAAGTCATCAAGGAGCTACCCAAAACGAAGACATCAAGATCATGTTGGTGAATGGGTATCCGGCTCCGACTCCGACAGTCACTCCGAGAGAAGCTATCACTCCGACTCCGAATATACTCAAGATGAAGGTATTGCCGGTCTAGCACTTGTGTCAACCAACTCCTACTACATATTTGATTCACCAAATGAAGGAATTGGAAGATGCTTCATGGCTAAAGGCCCAAAGGTATCACACCCCGAGTATATTGATTTCAATAGTGATGAAGATGACTTGTTAGGTGATGATGATTTACTTGTTGACAACTCTAGTGATGATTACTATCATGAAACATCAATTAATCATGCTAATCAAGATGAAACGAATGACAATGATAAGGAGAAGATTGAGTCTCTAACTAAAGAACTAAACACTCTTAAGTTAGCTCATGAAACTATCTTAGGAGATCATCGACAACTTTTAAGGACTCATGAGAAATTACGTTTTGAGAAGCTCAATCTTGAGCAAGAGCATGAGTTCTTAAAGGCAATCAATGATGATCTTCGCAAGAAAAGTTCTTCTTACATTGCCAAGCGTTTACTCTTATCCACATACATGCCTCAAGTCAAGTCTAGTAACAAGAACAAGAAGGATTCTTCCTCTAGTAGTAACAATAATCATGCTAAATCCAATGTTGTTGCTTCTAGTAGTTCTCTTGATTCCACTAATGATTCTCTTAGCCAAGTTACACTTGAGCAAGAAAATAGCTTATTGAAGGGAATCATAGAGAAAGGTGTTTACAAGAGCCTTGCCAGGAGTAAGCAATTCGAGGAAATTGTACGCAAGAAAGGAAGTCACCGGAAGAATCAAGGTATTGGTTTTGAATGAAAGTTCAATGCCAATGGAGTTGAGTGGGAAGAAGATCAATACCCCAAGATGGAGTTTGTTCCTCAACAAGAGAAGTATGATCCACTTCTTTCAAAGGGACACAAGCTCAAGATGATCTTCCCACAAGACCACAAGGAAAAAGGCAAGGACAAGCTTCAAGAGGAAATTGATGCATTTGAAGAAGCTCCTAAGGCCTTGGTCAAGTGGGTTCCCAAGACTACATCAAGTTCCACTTCATCAAGTACAACTACAACTCCGAGGATTCCCATCAAGATGGTGTGGATCCTGAAGAAGAAGAATTAGAGAGTTCTTGAGGGTGACTCCGCCAACATACTTCACTCTTATCATTTTGGCAAGAACAAGTGCAATCAACTTCCACATCTTGCACTAGTTCAAGGAGTCACAAACCCTCTTGTTGGTAAGACAAGGGACAAGGTAACCTAATGCTTTCATGGACATCATATTGTGTGTGCATCACTCTATGTCTATGGATATCCTTGTTTGTTCCTTGTGGGACTAACCTGTGTAGGTTTTGAAAGTGCAACTCACTCCAAAGGATAGCTCCGAATGGTCTACATCAACTTAGAGCATCCACATCTTCAGCACCTACATGAAGTCATCATCGACAAAACCCAAGGTTAGTTCATCCCTCTTAGGGGGGATCTCACATCTAGGGGGAGCTTTGCTCTAACAATTGAGTTAAAGCAACTCTAATGGTGTGAACACAACAACGCTTTATGTAAAAGTGGTAACCCCACTTGTGCTTAAACGATGAGTATGACCTACGATCAAATGTTCTCATTTGACTCCTAAGTCAATATACTCATATATAGATGACCTAGTCATCGCCAATTGCTTGATAGATGCTAGAATTGTTTGTGCATGCTTTGCCACATATTTCATTTGTCATTTTATTGTGTGAGCATGTTGGTTGCATAATTTACTCATTCAAGGACATCCACTTGTTGTTTTGATTGATTGGTTTCTTTTTCTTTTGCCAAGTGGACGGACAAGAATGCCTAAGAACCTTCTCTAGCTATCTATGCTCTTCTCGTCTCAAACTCTATTCATGCTGCATCACAAAGTTTGATCAAGTCAGATTCGAACCACTCTGTGTGAGGAGCACTCGGAGTCCCCGATTCGTCATAGACTTAAAAATCCAAAACTTCTTTGTGCGTTTCGGCCTGACCGATTCATCCATTTCGGTCATACCGAGATCACTAAGTCGATCTAGGTTTTCAATCTCGGTGCAACCGATTTGAACTTTTCGATCACACCGAGTTGTTCCACTCGGTCACACCGACAGGGTCAGGCTATATATATCGACGGGTCAAATTTTGGAAAACTTTCCGAACCTCCTCTGCATCCCTGGGTCTCTGGATCATCCTCCTCGTCGTCAGCCGTCTCCTGTCGCTGGTCTCCGCCGCCGTCAGCGGGATCGTCTCCGCCGTTGTCGCCGTAGCAAGTTCATCGCCGAACTAGGGTATTGTTGGAAATATGCCCTAGAGGCAATAATAAAAGTATTATTATATTTCAATGTTCATGATAAATGTCTTTTATTCATGCTATAACTGTATTATCCGGAAATCGTAATACACGTGTGAATACTTAGACCACAATATGTCCCTGGTGAGCCTCTAGTTGACTAGCTCGTTGTGATCAACAGATAGTCATGGTTTCCTGACTATGGACATTGGATGTCGTTGATAACTGGATCACATCATTAGGAGAATGGTGTGATGGACAAGACCCAATCCTAAGCATAGCATAAAAGATCGTGTAGTTCGTTTTGCTAGAGCTTTGCCAGTGTCAAGTATCTCTTCCTTCGACCATGAGATCGTGTAACTCCCGGATACCGTAAGAGTGCCTTGGGTGTATCAAACTTCACAACGTAACTGGGTGACTATAAAGGTGCATTACAGGTATCTCCGAAAGTATCTGTTGGGTTGACACGGATCGAGACTGGGATTTGTCACTCCGTATGACGGAGAGGTATCTCTGGGCCCACTCGGTAATGCATCATCATAATGAGCTCAATGTGACCAAGGTGTTGGACACGGGATCATGCATTACGGTACGAGTAAAGTGACTTGCCGGTAACGAGACTGAACAAGGTATTGGGATACCGACGATCGAGTCTCGGGCAAGTAACGTACCGATTGACAAAGGGAATTGCATACAGGGTTTGATCGAATCCTCGACATCGTGGTTCATCCGATGACAACATCGAGGAGTATGTGGGAGCCATCATGGGTATCCAGATCCCGCTGTTGGTTATTGACTGAGAGCGTCTCGGTCATGTCTGCATGTCTCCCGAACCCGTAGGGTCTACACACTTAAGGTTCGGTGACGCTAGGGTTATTAGGAAGACTAGTATGTGACTACCGAATATTGTTCGGAGTCCCGGATGGGATCCTGGACGTCACGAGGAGCTCCGGAAGGGTCCGGAGGTAAAGATTTATATATGGGAAGTTGTCAAACAGACACCGGGAAGTTTCGGGGTCATACCGGTATTGTACCGGGGCCACCGGAAGAGTTCCGGGGGTCCACCGGGAGGGGCCACCCCTCCCGGGGGGCCACATGGGCTGCGTGGGGCAGGGAGCCAGCCCCTGGTGGGCTGGCCGCACCCCCTCCCTTGGGCCCATGCGCCTAGGGTTGAGGGGGGAACCCTAGAGGGGGCGCCCCCCTTGGCTTGGGGGGCAAGCCACCCTCTCCCCTCTCCCCTAGGCCGCCGCACCCCCCCTAGATGGGTTCTAGGGGGCCGGCCCCCTTCTCCCTTCCCCCTATAAATAGAGGGGTGAGGGGAGGGCAGCCGCACCACCCTCCAAGGCGCAGCCCTCCCCTCCCCAACACCTCTCCTCCTCCATTGTGTGCTTGGCGAAGCCCTGTCGGAGTACTGCCTCTCCACCATCACCACGCCGTCGTGCTGCCGGTGGAGCTGTCTTCCTCAACCTCTCCTTCCCCCTTGCTGGATCAAGAAGGAGGAGACGTCTCCCGTCCCGTACGTGTGTTGAACGCGGAGGTGCTGTCCGTTCAGCACTTGGTCATCGGTGATTCGAATCACGTCGAGTATGACTACATCATCACCTTGCAAGCTTCCGCACGCGATCTACAAGTGGTATGTAGATGCTAACTCTCTCCCTTGACTCGTTGCTTAGATGAACTCATAGATGGATCTTGGTGAAACCGTAGAAATTTTTTTAATTTTCTGCAACGTTCCCCAACAGTGGCATCATGAGCTAGGTCTATGCGTAGTTCTCTTTGCACGAGTAGAACACAATTTTGTTGTGGGTGTGGATTTTGTCATCTTACTTGCCTCTACTAGTCTTTTCTTGCTCAACGGTATTGCGGGATGAAGCGGCCCGGACCAACCTTACACGTACGCTTACGTGAGACCGGTTCCACCGACTGACATGCACTAGTTGCATAAGGTGGCTGGCGGGTGTCTGTCTCTCCCACTTTAGTTGGAGCGGAATCGATGAACAGGGCCCTTATGAAGGGTAAATAGAAGTTGACAAAATCACGTTGTGGTGATTCGTAGGTAAGAAAACGTTCTTGCTAGAACCCAATTGCAGCCACGTAAAAGATGCAACAACAATTAGAGGACGTCTAACTTGTTTTTGCAGCGATTGATCATGTGATGTGATATGGCCAGAAGTTGTGATGAATGATGAATTGTGATGTATGAGATCATGTTCTTTGTAATAGGATTCACGACTTGCATGTCGATGAGTATGACAACCGGCAGGAGCCATAGGAGTTGTCTTTATTTTTTGTATGACCTGCATGTCATTGAATAACGCCATGTAAACTACTTTACTTTATTGCTAAACGTTAGTCATAGAAGTAGAAGTAGTCGTTGGCATGGCAACTTCATGAAGACACGATGATGGAGATCATGGTGTCAAGCCGGTGACAAGATGATCATGGAGCCCCGAAGATGAAGATCAATGGAGCTATATGATATTGGCCATATCATGTCACAACTATATAATTGCATGTGATGTTTATTATGTATTATGCATCTTGTTTACTTAGGACGACGGTAGTAAATAAGATGATCCCTTATAAAATTTCAAGAAGTGTTCTCCCCTAACTGTGCACCGTTGCTACAGTTCGTCGCTTCTAAGCACCACGTGATGATCGGGTGTGATGGATTCTTACATTCACATACAACGGGTGTAAGACAGTTTTACACAGCGAAAACACTTAGGGTTAACTTGACGAGCCTAGCATGTGCAGACATGGCCTCGGAACACGGAGACCGAAAGGTCGAACACGAATCGTATGGAAGATACGATCAACATGAGAATGTTCACCGACGATGACTAGTCCGTCTCACGTGATGATCGGACACGGGCTAGTCGACTCGGATCGTGTAACACTTAGATGACTAGAGGGATGTCTAATCTAAGTGGGAGTTCATAATTTGATTAGAACTTTATTATCATGAACTTAGTCTAAAACCTTTGCAAATATGTCTTGTAGATCAATGGCCAACGCTAATGTCAACATGAACTTCAACGCGTTCCTAGAGAAAACCAAGCTGAAAGATGATGGCAGCAACTATACGGACTGGGTCCGGAACCTGATGATCATCCTCATAGCTGCCAGGAAACAATATGTCCTAGAAGGACCGCTAGGTGACGCTCCCGTCCCAGAGAACCAAGACATTATGAATGCTTGGCAGTCTCGTGCTGATGATTACTCCCTCGTTCAGTGCGGCATGCTTTACAGCTTAGAACCGGGGCTCCAAAAGCGTTTTGAGCACCACGGAGCATATGAGATGTTCGAAGAGCTGAAACTAGTTTTTCAAGCTCATGCCCGGGTCGAGAGATATGATGTCTCCGACAAGTTCTACAGTTGTAAGATGGAGGAAAACAGTTCTGTCAGTGAGCACATCCTGAAGATGTCTGGGTTGCACAACCGTATGACCCAGCTGAACATCAACCTCCCAGATGAGGCGGTCATTGACAGAATCCTCCAGTCGCTCCCACCAAGCTACAAGAGCTTTGTGATGAACTACAACATGCAGGGGATGGAAAAGACCATTCCTGAAGTGTTCTCGATGCTGAAGTCAGCAGAGGCTGAAATCAAGAAAGAACATCAAGTGTTGATGGTCAATAAGACCACTAAGTTCAAGAAGGGCAAGGGTAAGAAGAACTTCAAGAAGGACGGCAAAGATGTTGCCGCGCCTGGTAAGCCAGTTACCGGGAAGAAGTCAAAGAATGGACCCAAGCCTGAGACTGAGTGCTTTTATTGCAAGGGGAAGGGTCACTGGAAGCGGAACTGCCCCAAATACTTAGCGGATAAGAAGGCCGGCAACACCAAAGGTATATTTGATATACATGTGATTGATGTGTACCTTACCAGTACTCGTAGTAACTCCTGGGTATTTGATACCGGTGCCGCTGCTCATATTTGTAACTCACAGCAGGAGCTGCGGAATAAACGGAGACTGGCGAAGGACGAGGTGACGATGCGCGTCGGGAATGGTTCCAGAGTCGATGTGATCGCCGTCGGCACGCTGCCTCTACATTTACCTACAGGATTAGTTTTGAACCTTAATAATTGTTATTTAGTGCCAAGTTTGAGCATGAACATTGTATCTGGATCTCGTTTAATACGAGATGGCTACTCATTTAAGTCTGAGAATAATGGTTGTTCGATTTATATGAGAGATATGTTTTATGGTCATGCTCCGATGGTCAATGGTTTATTCTTAATGAATCTCGAGCGTAATATTACACATGTTCATAGTGTAGATGCCAAAAGATTTAAAGTTGATAACGATAGTCCCACATACTTGTGGCACTGCCGCCTTGGTCACATTGGTGTCAAGCGCATGAAGAAGCTCCATGCCGATGGACTTTTAGAGTCTCTTGATTATGAATCGTTTGACACATGCGAACCATGCCTTTTGGGCAAAATGACCAAGACTCCGTTCTCCGGAACAATGGAGCGAGCAACCAACTTGTTGGAAATCATACATACCGATGTGTGCGGTCCAATGAGCGTTGAGGCTCGCGGAGGGTATCGTTATGTTCTCACTCTCACAGATGACTTGAGTAGATATGGGTATGTCTACTTAATGAAACACAAGTCTGAGACCTTTGAAAAGTTCAAGGAATTTCAGAATGAGGTAGAGAATCAACGTGACCGAAAGATAAAATTCTTACGATCAGATCGTGGAGGAGAATACTTAAGTCACGAATTTGGTACACACTTAAGGAAATGTGGAATCGTTTCACAGCTCATGCCGCCTGGAACACCTCAGCGAAACGGTGTGTCCGAACGTCGTAATCGCACCCTATTGGATATGGTGCGGTCTATGATGTCTCTTACCGATTTACCGCTATCATTTTGGGGATACGCTCTAGAGACAGCTACATTCACTTTAAATAGGGCACCGTCTAAATCCGTTGAGACGACACCGTATGAATTATGGTTTGGAAAGAAACCTAAGCTGTCGTTTCTAAAAGTTTGGGGATGCGATGCTTATGTCAAGAAACTTCAACCTGAAAAGCTCGAACCCAAGTCGGAAAAATGCGTATTCATAGGATACCCTAAGGAAACTGTCGGGTATACCTTCTACTTAAGATCCGAAGGCAAGATCTTTGTTGCCAAGAACGGATGCTTTCTGGAAAAAGAGTTTCTCTCGAAAGAAGTAAGTGAGAGGAAAGTAAAACTCGATGAAGTACTACCTCTTGAGCGGGAAAGTGGCGCAGCGCAGGAAACCATTCCTGTGATGCCCACACCAACTGAAGAGGAAAACAATGATGATGATCAAGGTACTTCGGATCAAGTTACTGCTGAACTTCATAGGTCCACAAGGACACGTTCCGCACCAGAGTAGTACGGCAACCCTGTCCTGGAAATCATGTTGTTGGACAACAATGAACCTTCGAACTATGAAGAAGTGATGGCGGGCCCGGATTCCAACAAATGGCTTGAAGCCATGAAATCCGAGATAGAATCCATGTATGAAAACAAAGTATGGACTTTGACAGACTTGCCCGATGATCGGCGAGCGATAGAAAACAAATGGATTTTTAAGAAGAAGACGGACGCGGATGGTAATGTTACAATCTATAAGGCTCGACTTGTCGCTAAGGGTTATCGACAAGTTCAAGGGATTGACTACGACGAGACTTTCTCTCCCGTAGCGAAGCTGAAGTCCGTCCGAATCATGTTAGCAATTGCCGCATACTATGATTATTAGATATGGCAAATGGACGTCAAAACGGCATTCCTTAACGGGCATCTTAAGGAAGAACTGTATATGATGCAGCCAGAAGGTTTTGTCGATCCTCGGAACGCTAACAAAGTATGCAAGCTCCAGCGATCCATTTATGGACTGGTGCAAGCATCTCGGAGTTGGAACATTCGCTTTGATGAGATGATCAAAGCGTTTGGGTTTATGCAGACTTATGGAGAAGCCTGCGTTTACAAGAAAGTGAGTGGGAGCTCTGTAGCATTTCTCATATTATATGTAGATGACATACTCTTGATGGGAAATAATATAGAATTTCTGGACAGCATTAAGGCCTACTTGAATAAGTGTTTTTCAATGAAGGACCTTGGAGAAGCTGCTTATATATTAGGCATCAAGATCTATAGAGATAGATCGAGACGCCTCATAGGTCTTTCACAAAGCACATACGTTGATAAGATTTTGAAGAGGTTCAAAATGGATCAGTCCAAGAAGGGGTTCTTGCCTATGTTACAAGGTGTGAGATTGAGCTCGGCTCAGTCACCGACCACGGCAAAAGATAAAGAAGAGATGAGTGTCATCCCCTATGCTTCAGCCATAGGATCTATTATGTATGCCATGCTGTGTACCAGACCCGATGTAAACCTTGCCGTAAGTTTGGTAGCAAGATACCAAAGTAATCCCGGCAAGGAACACTGGACAGCGGTCAAGAATATCCTGAAGTACCTGAAAAGGACGAAGGACACGTTTCTCGTTTATGGAAGAGACGAAGAGCTCGTCGTAAAGGGTTACGTCGACGCTAGCTTCGACTCAGATCTGGATGACTCTAAGTCACAAACCGGATACGTGTATATGTTGAATGGTGGAGCAGTAAGCTGGTGCAGCTGCAAGCAGAGCGTCGTGGCGGGATCTACGTGTGAAGCGGAGTACATGGCAGCCTCGGAGGCAGCGCATGAAGCGATTTGGGTGAAGGAGTTCATCACCGACCTAGGAGTCATACCCAATGCGTCGGGGCCGATCAAACTCTTCTGTGACAACACTGGAGCTATTGCCCTCGCCAAGGAGCCCAGGTTTCACAAGAAGACCAGGCACATCAAGCGTCGTTTCAACTCCATCCGTGAAAATGTTCAAGATGGAGACATAGAGATTTGCAAAGTGCACACGGATCTAAATGTCGCAGATCCGCTGACTAAACCTCTCTCGCGTGCAAAACATGATCAACACCAGAACTCTATGGGTGTTCGATTCATCACAATGTAACTAGATTGGTGACTCTAGTGCAAGTGGGAGACTGTTGGAAATATGCCCTAGAGGCAATAATAAAAGTATTATTATATTTCATTGTTCATGATAATTGTCTTGTATTCATGCTATAACTGTATTATCCGGAAATCGTAATACACGTGTGAATACTTAGACCACACAATGTCCCTGGTAAGCCTCTAGTTGACCAGCTCGTTGTGATCAACAGATAGTCATGGTTTCCTGACTATGGACATTGGATGTCATTGATAACGGGATCACATCATTAGGAGAATGATGTGATGGACTAGACCCAATCATAAGCATAGCATAAAAGATCGTGTAGTTCGTTTTGCTAGAGCTTTGCAAGTGTCAAGTATCTCTTCCTTCGACCATGAGATCGTGTAACTCCCGGATACCGTAAGAATGCCTTGGGTGTACCAAACGTCACAACGTAACTGGGTGACTATAAAGGTACATTACAGGTATCTCCGAAAGTAGCTGTTGGGTTGACACGGATCGAGACTGGGATTTGTCACTCCGTATGACGGAGAGGTATCTCTGGGCCCACTCGGTAATGCATCATCATATTGAGCTCAATGTGACCAAGGTGTTGGACACGGGATCATGCATTACGGTACGAGTAAAGTGACTTGCCGGTAACGAGACTGAACAAGGTATTGGGATACCGACGATCGAGTCTCGGGAAAGTAACGTACCGATTGACAAAGGGAATTGCATACAGGGTTTGATCGAATCCTCGACATAGTGGTTCATCCGATGACAACATCGAGGAGCATGTGGGAGCCATCATGGGTATCCAGATCCCGCTGATGGTTATTGACTGAGAGAGTCTCGGTCATGTCTGCATGTCTCATCAAAGCGTTTGGATTTATGCAGACTTATGGAGAAGCCTGCGTTTACAAGAAAGTGAGTGGGAGCTCTGTAGCATTTCTCATATTATATGTAGATGACATACTCCTGATGGGAAATAATATAGAATTTCTGGACAGCATTAAGGCCTACTTGAATAAGTGTTTTTCAATGAAGGACCTTGGAGAAGCTGCTTATATATTAGGCATCAAGATCTATAGAGATAGATCGAGACGCCTCATAGGTCTTTCACAAAGTACATACCTTGATAAGATTTTGAAGAGATTCAGAATGGATCAGTCCAAGAAGGGGTTCTTGCCTATGTTACAAGGTATGAGACTGAGCTCAGCTCAGTCACCGACCACGACAAAAGATAAAGAAGAGATGAGTGTCATCCCCTATGCTTCAGCCATAGGATCTATTATGTATGCCATGCTGTGTACCAGACCCGATGTAAACCTTGCCGTAAGTTTGGTAGCAAGATACCAAAGTAATCCCGGCAAGGAACACTGGACAGCGGTCAAGAATATCCTGAAGTACCTGAAAAGGACAAAGGACATGTTTCTCGTTTATGGAGGAGACGAAGAGCTCATCGTAAAGGGTTACGTCGACGCTAGCTTCGACTCAGATCTGGATGACTCTAAGTCACAAACCGGATACGTGTATATGTTGAATGGTGGAGCAGTAAGCTGGTGCAGCTGCAAGCAGAGCGTCGTGGCGGGATCTACGTGTGAAGCGGAGTACATGGCAGCCTCGGAGGCAGCGCATGAAGCGATTTGGGTGAAGGAGTTCATCACCGACCTAGGAGTCATACCCAATGCGTCGGGGCCGATCAAACTCTTCTGTGACAACACTGGAGCTATTGCCCTCGCGAAGGAGCCCAGGTTTCACAAGAAGACTAGGCACATCAAGCGTCGTTTCAACTCCATCCGTGAAAATGTTCAAGATGGAGACATAGAGATTTGCAAAGTGCACACGGATCTGAATGTCGCAGATCCGCTGACTAAACCTCTCTCGCGTGCAAAACATGATCAACACCAGAACTCTATGGGTGTTCGATTCATCACAATGTAACTAGATTGGTGACTCTAGTGCAAGTGGGAGACTGTTGGAAATATGCCCTAGAGGCAATAATAAAAGTATTATTATATTTCAATGTTCATGATAAATGTCTTTTATTCATGCTATAACTGTATTATCCGGAAATCATAATACACGTGTGAATACTTAGACCACAATATGTCCCTGGTGAGCCTCTAGTTGACTAGCTCGTTGTGATCAACAGATAGTCATGGTTTCCTGACTATGGACATTGGATGTCGTTGATAACTGGATCACATCATTAGGAGAATGGTGTGATGGACAAGACCCAATCCTAAGCATAGCATAAAAGATCGTGTAGTTCGTTTTGCTAGAGCTTTGCCGGTGTCAAGTATCTCTTCCTTCGACCATGAGATCGTGTAACTCCCGGATACCGTAAGAGTGCCTTGGGTGTATCAAACGTCACAACGTAACTGGGTGACTATAAAGGTGCATTACAGGTATCTCCGAAAGTATCTGTTGGGTTGACACGGATCGAGACTGGGATTTGTCACTCCGTATGACGGAGAGGTATCTCTGGGCCCACTCGGTAATGCATCATCATAATGAGCTCAATGTGACCAAGGTGTTGGACACGGGATCATGCATTACGGTACGAGTAAAGTGACTTGCCGGTAACGAGACTGAACAAGGTATTGGGATACCGACGATCGAGTCTCGGGCAAGTAACGTACCGATTGACAAAGGGAATTGCATACAGGGTTTGATCGAATCCTCGACATCGTGGTTCATCCGATGACAACATCGAGGAGCATGTGGGAGCCATCATGGGTATCCAGATCCCGCTGTTGGTTATTGACTGAGAGCGTCTCGGTCATGTCTGCATGTCTCCCGAACCCGTAGGGTCTACACACTTAAGGTTCGGTGACGCTAGGGTTATTAGGAAGACTAGTATGTGACTACCGAATGTTGTTCGGAGTCCCGGATGGGATCCTGGACGTCACGAGGAGCTCCGGAAGGGTCCGAAGGTAAAGATTTATATATGGGAAGTTGTCAAACAGACACCGGGAAGTTTCGGGGTCATACCGGTATTGTACCGGGGCCACCAGAAGAGTTCCGGGGGTCCACCGGGAGGGGCCACCCCTCCCGGGGGGGCACATGGGCTGCGTGGGGCAGGGAGCCAGGCCCCTGGTGGGCTGGCCGCACCCCCTCCCTTGGGCCCATGCGCCTAGGGTTGAGGGGGGAACCCTAGAGGGGGCGCCCCCCTTGGCTTGGGGGGCAAGCCACCCTCTCCCCTCTCCCCTAGGCCGCCGCACCCCCCC
>NC_041388.1:145404589-145567352 GCF_002162155.2 Triticum dicoccoides | reverse complement strand
CCCCCCTAGATGGGTTCTAGGGGGCCGGCCCCCTTCTCCCTTCCCCCTATAAATAGAGGGGTGAGGGGAGGGCAGCCGCACCACCCTCCAAGGCGCAGCCCTCCCCTCCCCAACACCTCTCCTCCTCCATTGTGTGCTTGGCGAAGCCCTGTCGGAGTACTGCCTCTCCACCATCACCACGCCGTCGTGCTGCCGGTGGAGCTGTCTTCCTCAACCTCTCCTTCCCCCTTGCTGGATCAAGAAGGAGGAGACGTCTCCCGTCCCGTACGTGTGTTGAACGCGGAGGTGCTGTCCGTTCAGCACTTGGTCATCGGTGATTCGAATCACGTCGAGTACGACTACATCATCACCTTGCAAGCTTCCCCACGCGATCTACAAGTGGTATGTAGATGCTAACTCTCTCCCTTGACTCGTTGCTTAGATGAACTCATAGATGGATCTTGGTGAAACCGTAGAAATTTTTTTAATTTTCTGCAACGTTCCCCAACAGTGGCATCATGAGCTAGGTCTATGCGTAGTTCTCTTTGCACGAGTAGAACACAATTTTGTTGTGGGTGTGGATTTTGTCATCTTACTTGTGGGTGTGGACTACAGGTTCCATACAAAGGAACAACAGGACTTCTATGAGACCATCTTGCTTAACAAGAAGCCCATAGTGTGTGACGTGAGATGGGTCGATTGGACATTCATTAAGGAAAACGAGGATCACTTCCCTGGTGTATATGACAGCTTCAAGGCTTGTGGAGTTGATGAGTTTGTGGCTCAGAAGCTCACAAAATGGAATGATGAGCTCATCATGTAGTTCTACTCCACGGCTCACTTCTACCCAGATGGAAGGATTGTCTGGATGTCTAAAGGTACTAGGTACCAGTCCACAGTTGCAGAATGGGCTAAGTTGATCAATGCCCCAGAAGAGAGTGAAGATGACCTGGATGTCTATGCCAAGAAGAAGAAGGATCACAACACGATGGCACACATGTACAAGGAGATCCTAGATGCTTCTCTTGAGACACACATGTTTGGATATGTACATTACCTTATGTCAGTCTTGCCAACTATCAACTGGATCCTCAGGCACACTCTCTTGCCAAAGTCAGGTGATCACAAGATGATCAGAGGCCATGCAATTAACTTGCTTCACATCTTTGATGTCCCACAGAAGTTCGAAGTCACAAGCCTAATAGTGGAAACCATAAAGAGGACAGCTACAGATCAGAAGAGGAGTTGTGGGTATGCCCCATAGATCCAGGAGCTGATTAACTCCAAGATGGGCACTGACACATATCTGCTGGACAAGGAGCACCTGCCCATCTACCCAGACTTTGAGGACAACACTATGGTGATGGATGAAAATGAACCATCTTCCGTGCACGCACAAGCCAAGAAGGAGAAGGCAAAGGCTGAAAAGGCTGCAAGGATGCCAACTACTGAAGAAGCATCTCAGTATCTTCTGAAGAGCAAGCAAGATCAGCTTGGCTACTTGATTGCCTCCACTCTGAGGATTGATAAGGGACTGGCCACCCTGACTCAAAACCAGGAGAGCTTGGAGAGGATCGTGGAGCAGAAGTTCTATGACCTAGATGTGAAGGTCACTGAGATCCAGTCAGTCGTTGAGAAACTTTAGGATGAAGTGCAGGAGAAGAAGGGAAAGACAATCACTGATGCTTTTGCTAGAGTGCCCAGAGGTCCGAGGTCTGCTGCAGTGCCTATTCCAGACACCAGAGCTACTTCATCTGCACCAGCTACAGCTTCAGTGCCACCGGCTCCAGCACCTACTCCACCAGCTCCATCTACATCGACTGATGCTTTCGTTCTTGGAGTTCTGTCTACACCACCACCTGAAGACCAAGCCTGAGAGTCGATTTAGCACTATGCATTTTTTATGAACTTTTTGGTAACTTTTTGCCAAAGGGGGAGAAATGTATAGATCATTGGCTTCGAGAGAGAGCATTGCTTTTTTATTCTCTCTTTTTGTTTGGTGGTTAAACTTCGTTTATTTGCTTGGTTGAGATACTTTATGCCTTTGTGATACTTGGATGATCATGTGTTTGATCATATGCTACCTTAATGCTTGTTGGATGACATTATCCTTTTTATATTCCATATGGTCATTCACTTTGCTTGGTGATGAGCGCATGTATTTTAATTATTACCATTTTGAGCGCTCCACCAAGATGTATGTGACATGGAAGAGTAACCCATGATCCTAACTCTTTGTGCATTTGCAGTCCAAAGCAAATCTTAAACTATGCACAAATTTAGGGGGAGCTCTTGCTTTTCACATACTTCTCAAAGCGACAATGTTTTTTACTCTTATTATCATTTTTCGAAGCTTTGATCTATATGTTGTCATCAATTACCAAAAAGGGGGCGATTGAAAGTGCAACTATCCCTAGGTGGTTTTGGTAATTCCTAACAACATATAACTCATTGAGCTAATTCTATTTCAAGATTAATATCTCAGGAAAGCTCAATGATTGGCATGGCATGGATGAGAAAAGTGGACCCCTCAAAATGCTAAGGACAAAGGATTGGCTCAAGCTCAAAGCTCAAGACTCTACATTTTCTATTTTAGTGATCCAAGATCACATTGAGTCTATAGGAAAAGCCAATACTACCAAGGAGGGATGAGGTGTTGCTTAATGAGGTTCTTGCTCAAAATGCTTAGTGATATGCTCCAAAACCCTCAACTACTTTCTCACATCCACATATGACCTAAACCAAAAGTCAAACTCGGCCCCACCGATTTTTCCTATCCGGTGCCACCGTGTTTCAAATGTCATAGCCACTGCCACAAACCCTAGGCAAATCGGTCTCACCGATAGGGATCTCGGTCTCACCGAGATGGGGTTGTAATCTCTTTGTTTCCCTTCGTAACATTTCGGTCTCACCGACATGAGCGATCGGTCCCACCGAGATTGCAATGTAAACTCTCTGTTTTCCCTTCATAACATTTCGGTCTCACCGAAATGAGCGATCGGTCCCACCGAGTTTACCTGACCAACTCTCTGGTTAGCTTATTACCAAAATTGGTCTCATCGAGTTTGTGTAATCGGTCTCACCGAGATTACGTTATGCCCTAACCCTAATCATATCGGTCCTACCGAGTTGCATGTCGGTCCCACCGAAAAACCCTAACGGTCACTAGCTTTGCTAAATCGGTCAGACCGAGTTTAACCATTCGGTCCCACCGAGTTTGGGAAGTTATGTGTAATAGTTAGATTTTGTGTGGAGGCTATATATACCCCTCCACCTCCTCTTCATTCGTGGAGAGAGCCATCAGAACAAACCTACACTTCCAACCTATATTTTTTCTGAGAGAGAACCACCTACACTTGTGTTGAGACCAAGATATTCCATTCCTACCATATGAATCTTGATCTCTAGCCTCCCCAAGTTGCTTTCCACTCAAATCTTTTTTCCACCAAATCCAAATCCTATGAGAGAAAGTTGAGTGTTGGGGAGACTATCATTTGAAGCACAAGAGCAAGGAGTTCATCATCAACACACCATTTGTTACTTCTTGGAGAGTGGTGTCTCCTAGATTGGCTAGGTGTCACTTGGGAGCCTCCGACAAGATTGTGGAGTTGAACCAAGGAGTTTGTAATGGCAAGGGGATCGCCTACTTCGTGAAGATCTACCGCTAGTGAGGCAAGTCCTTCGTGGGCGATGGCCATGGTGGGATAGACAAGGTTGCTTCTTCGTGGACCCTTCGTGGGTGGAGCACTCCGTGGACTCGCGCAACCGTTACCCTTCATGGGTTGAAGTCTCCATCAACGTGGATGTACGATAGCATCACCTATCGGAACCACGACAAAAACATCCGTGTCTCCAATTGCGTTTGAATCCTCCAAACCCTTCCCTTTACATTCTTGCAAGTTACATGCTTTACTTTCTGCTGCTCATATACTCTATGCATGCTTGCTTGAATTGTGTTAAGATTGCTTGACTTGTCCAAAGTTGCTAAAATCTGCCAAGAACTAAAATTGGGAAAAAGCTAGATTTTTATTTGGTCAAGTAGTCTAATCACCCCCCCTCTAGACATACTTTCGATCCTACAGGGGCGCCGTCCCCTCCCTAGTCCAATTCGGACTTGCCATGGGGGGCGCGCGGCCACCCCCCTTGAGGCCCTTCTCTCCTTTCCCGTATGGCCCATTAAGGCCCACTACTTCCCCCAGCGAATTCCCGTAACTCTCCGGTACTCCGAAAAATACTCGAATCACTCGGAACCTTTCCGATGTCTGAATATAGCCATCCAATATATCGATCTTTACATCTCAACAATTTCGAGACTCCTCGTCATGTCCGTGATCTCATCTGAGACTCCGAACAACCTTCGGTACATCAAATCACATAACTCATAATACAAATCGTCATCGAACGTTAAGCGTGCAGACCCTACGGGTTCGAGAACTATGTAGACATGACCGAGACACATCTCCAGTCAATAACCAATAGCGGAACCTGGATGCTCATATTGGCTCCTACATATTCTACGAAGATCTTTATCGGTCAAATGCATAACAAATATTGTTCCCTTTGTCATCGGTATGTTACTTGGTCGAGATTCGATCATCGATATCCTCATACCTAGTTCAATCTAGTTTCCGGCAAGTCTCTTTACTCGTTCTGTAATGCATCATCCCGTAACTAACTCTTTAGTCACATTGCTTGCAAGCCTTATAGTGATGAGCATTACCGAGAGGGCCGAGAGATACCTCTTCAATAATCGGAGTGACAAATCCTAATCTTGATCTATGCCAACTCAACAAACACCATCGGAGACACCTGTAGAGTATATTTATAATCACCCAGTTACGTTGTGATGTTTGATAGCACACTAAGTGTTCCTCCACTATTCGGGAGTTGCATAATCTCATAGTCATAGGAACATGTATAAGTCATGAAGAAAGCAATAGCAACAAACTAAATAATCATAGTGCTAAGCTAACAGATGGGTCTTGTCCATCACATCATTCTCTAATGATGTGATCCCGTTCATCAAATGACAACACATGTTTATGGCTAGGAAACTTAACCATCTTTGATTAACGAGCTAGTCAAGTAGAGGCATACTAGGGACACTCTATTTGTCTATGTATTCACACATGTATCAAGTTTCTGGTTAATACAATTCTAGAATGAATAATAAACATTTATCATGATATAAGGAAATATAAATAACAACTTTATTATTGCCTCTAGGGCATATTTCCTTCAGTGTCCCACTTGCACGAGAGTCAATAATCTAGTTCACATCGTCATGTGATTTAACACCAATAGTTCACATCTTTATGTGATTAGTTCACATCTCCATGTGACTAATACCCAAAGGGTTTACTAGAGTCAATAATCTAGTTCACATCGCTATGTGATTAACACCCAAAGAGTGATCATGTTTTTCTTGTGAGAGAAATTTAGTCAACGGGTCTGCCACATTCAGAGCCGTATGTACTTTGCAAATTTTTCTATGTCTACAATGCTCTGCACGGAGCTACTCTAGCAAATTGCTCCCACTTTCAATATGTATCCAGATTGAGACTCAGAGTCATCCAGATCGGTGTCAAAACTTGCATCGACGTAACTCTTTACGACGAACTTTTTGTCACCTCCATAACCGAGAAACATATCCTTATTCCACTAAGGATAATTTTGACCGATGTCCAGTGATCCACTCCTGGATCACTATTGTACCCTCTTTCCAAACTCTTGGTGAGGTACACAATAGGTCTGGTACACAGCATAGCATAATTTATAGGCATAGGGAATGCATTTTCATTTTCTTTCTATTTTCTGTCGTGCTCGGCTTTTGAGTCTTTACTCAACTTCACACCTTGCAACACAGGCAAGAACTCCTTCTTTAACTGTTCCATTTTGAACTACTTCAAAATCTTGTCAAGGTATGTACTCATTGAAAAATATATCAAGCGTCTTGATCTATATCTATAGATCTTGATGCTCAATATGTAAGTAGCTTCACTGAGGTCTTTCTTTGAAAACTTCTTTCAAACACTCCTTTATGCTTTCCAGAAAATTCTACATCATTTCCGATCAACAATATGTCATTCACATATACTTATCAGAAAGGCTGTATGCTTCCACTTCCTTTCTTGTAAATGCAGGCTTCACCGCAAGTCTGTATAAAACCATATGCTTTGATCACTTTATCAAAGCATATATTCCAACTCCGAGATGGTTGCACCAGTCCATAGATGGATCGCTGGAGCTTGCACACTTTGTTAGCACCTTTAAGAAATCTATTGAGGAATGCAGTTTTGACATCCATTTGCCAGATTTCATAAAATGTGGCAATTGCTAACATGATTCAGACAGACTTAAGCATCGCTACGAGTGAGAAAAACTCATCGTAGTCAACATCTTGAACTTGTCGAAAACCTTTTGCGATAATTCGAGCTTTTTATATAGTAATACTACTATCAACGTCTGCCTTCCTCTTGAAGATCCATTTATTCTCAATGGCTTGCCGATCATTGGCCAAGTCTACCAAAGTCCACACTTTGTTCTTATACATGGATCCCATCTCAGATTTCATGGCCTCAAGCCATTTTGTGGAATTTGGGCTCATCATCGCTTCCTCATAGTTCGTAGGTTCGTCATGGTCTAGTAACATCACTTCCAGACATGATTACCGTACCACTCTGGTGCGGACCATACTCTGGTTGACATACGAGGTTCAGTACTAACTTGATTTGAAGTTTCATGATCATCATCATTAGCTTCCTCACTAATTGGCGTAGGAATCACTAGAACTGATTTCTGTGATGAACTACTTTCCAATTCAGGAGAAGGTACAATTACCTCATCAAGTTCTACATTCCTCCCACTCACTTCTTTTGAGAGAAACTTCTTCTCTAGAAAGGATCCATTCTTAGCAACGAATATCTTACCTTCGGATCTGTGATAGAAGGTGTACCCAACAGATTCCTTTGGGTATCCTATCAAGACGCATTTCTCCGATTTGGGTTCGAGCTTATTAGGTCGAAACTTTTTCACATAAGCATCATAGCCCCAAACTTTAAGAAACGATAGCTTAGGTTTCTTGCTAAACCACAGTTCATATGGTGTTGTCTCAACGGATTTAGATGGTGCCCTATTTAACATAAATGCAGTTGTCTCTAATGCATAACCCCAAAATGATAGTGATAAATCGGTAAGAGACATCATAGATCGCACCATATCTAATAAAGTACGGTTATGACGTTCGGACACACCATTACGTTGTGGTGTTCCAGGTGGCGTGAGTTGCGAAACTATTCCACATCGTTTCAAATGAAGACCAAACTCGTAACTCAAATATTTGCCTCCACGATCAGATTGTAGAAACTTTTATTTTCTTATTACGATGATTCTCAACTTCACTCTGAATGTCTTTGAACTTTTCAAATGTTCCAGACTTGTGTTTCATTAAGTAGATATACCCATATCTGCTCAAATCATCTGTGAAGGTCAAAAAATAACGATACCCACCGCGAGCCTCAACACTCATTGGATCGCATACATAAGTATGTATTATTTCCAATAAGTCAGTTGCTTGCTCCATTGTTCCGGAGAACAGAGTCTTAGTCATCTTGCCCATGAGGCATGGTTTGCAAGCATCAAATTATTCATAATCAAGTGATTCCAAAAGCCCATCAGCATGGAGTTTCTTCATGCGCTTTACACCAATATGACCTAAATGGCAGTGCCACATATAAGTTGCACTACTATTATTAACTTTGCATCTTTTGGCTTCAATATTATGAATATGTGTATCACTATGATCGAGATTCAATAAACCATTTATATTGAGTGTATGACCATAGAAGGTTTTATTCATGTAAATTGAACAACAATTATTCTTTGACTTAAATGAATAAATGTATTGCAATAAAACATGATCTAATCATATTTATGCTCAAAGCAAACACCAAATAATATGTATTTTAGGTTCAACACTAATCCTGAAGGTAAAGGGAGTGTGCGATGGTGATCTTATCAACCTTGGAATCACTTCCAACACACATCGTCACCTCGCCCTCAACTAGTTTATGTTCATTTTGTAACACCTGTTTCAAGTTACTAATCATAGCAACTGAACCAGTATCATATACCCAGGGGCTATTATGAACACTAGTAAAGTACACATCAATAATCTGTATATCAAATATACCTTTGTTCACTTTGCCATCCTTCTTATCCGCCAAGTATTTGGGGTAGTTCTGCTTCCAGTGACCATTCCCTTTGCAGTAGAAGCACTCAGTTTCTGGCTTAGGTCTAGCTTTGGGTTTCTTCACGGGAGTGGTAACTTGCTTGCCATTCTTTGAAGTTCCCATTCTTTTCCTTTGCCCCTTTTTATTGAAACTAGTGGTCTTATTAACCATCAACACTTGATGCTCTTTCTTGAATTCTACCTTCATCGATTTCAGCATCACGAAGAGCTTGTGAATCATTTTCGTCATCCCTTGCATATTATAGTTCATCATGAAGTTCCAGTAACTTGGTGATAGTGACTAGAGAACTCTGTCAATCACTATCTTATCTGGAAGATTAACTCCCACTTGATTCACGTGATTGTAGTACTTAGACATTCTGAGCACATGCTCACTGGTTGAGCTATTCTCCTCCATCTTGTAGGCAAAGTACTTGTCAGAGGTCTCATACCTCTCGACTCGGGCATGAGTCTGAAATACCAATTTCAGCTCTTGGAACATCTTATATGCTCCGTGGCATTCAAAATGGTTTTTGAAGTCCCGGTTCTAAGCCGTAAAGCATAGCGCACTAAACTATCAAGTAGTCATCATACCGAGCTTGCCAAATGTTCATGATGTCTGCATCTACTTCTGCAATAGGTCCTTCACCTAGCGGTGCATCAAGGACATAATTCTTCTGTGCAGCAATGAGGATAATCCTCAGATCACAGACCCAGTCGGCATCATTGCTACTATCATCCTTCAACTTATTTTTCTCTAGGAACATATCAAAAATAAAACAGGGGAGCTATACGCGAGCTATTGATCTACAACATAGATATGCAAAAACTACCAGGACTAAGTTCATGATAAATTAAAGTTCAATTAATCATATTACTTAAGAACTCCCACTTAGATAGACATCCCTCTAATCATCTAAGTGATCACATGATCCATATCAACTAAACCATGTCCGATCATCACGTGAGATGGAGTAGTTTTCAATGGTGAACATCACTATGTTGATCATATCTTCTATATGATTCATGCTCGACCTTTTGGTCTCAGTGTTCCGAGGCCATATCTGCATATGCTAGGCTCGTCAAGTTTAACCCGAGTATTCTTCATGTGCAAAACTGTCTTGCACCCGTTGTATGTGAATGTAGAGCTTATCACACCCGACCATCACGTGGTGTCTCGGGACGACGAACTATCGCAACGGTACATACTTAGGGAGAACACTTATACCTTGAAATTTAGTGAGTGATCATCTTATAATGCTACCGCCATACTAAGCAAAATAAGATGCATACAAGATAAACATCATATGCAATCAAAATATGTGACATGACATGACTATTATCATCTTGTGCCTTTGATCTCCATCTCCAAAGTATCGTCATGACCTCCATCGTCACCGGCATGACACCATGATCTCCATCATCTTGATCTCTATCAATGCGTCGCCACATGGTCGTCTCGCCAACTATTGCTTTTTGCAACTATTGCTATCACATAGCGATAATGTAAAGCAATTTTATGATGCTTGCATCTTTATGCAATAAAGAGACAACCATAAGGCTTCTGTCATTTTCCGATAACTTCAACAAAACATGATCATCTCATACAAAAAATTATATCATGTATGGACCATATCACATCACAACATGCCATGCAAAAACAAGTTAGACGTCCTCTACTTTGTTGTTGCAAGTTTTACGTGGTTGCTACGGGCTTCTAGCAAGAACCATTCTTACCTATGCATCAAAACCACAACGAGTTTTTGTCAAGTGTGCTATTTTAACCTTCAACAAGGACCGGGCGTAGTCACACTCGATTCAACTAAAGCTGGAGATAGCCACCTGTGTGCGAAGCACGGCGGTAGAACCAGTCTCATGAACACGGTCATGTAATGTCGGTCTGGGCCGCTTCATCCAACAATACCACCGAATCAAAGTATGACATGCTGGTAAGCAGTATGACTATTATCGCCCACAACTCTTTGTTTTCTACTTGTGCATATAACATCTATGCATAGACCTGGCTCGGATGCCACTGTTGGGGAACGTAGTATTTAAAAAAATTCCTACGATCATGCAAGATCTATCTAGGAGATGCATCGCAACGAGAAGGAAGAGTGTGTCTACATACCCTCGTAGACCGAAAGCGAAAGTGTTTAGTAATGCGGTTGATGTAGTCGACTGTCTTCGCGATCCAACCGATCCAAGTACCTAAAGCACGACACCTCCGCGATCTGCACACGTTCAGCTCGGTGACGTCCCTCGAACTCTTGATCCAGTTGAGGCCGAGGGAGAGTTTCGTCAGCACGACGGCATGCTGACGATGATGATGAATTTACCAACGTAGGGCTTTGCCTAAGCACTATGACAATATGACTGAGGTGGAAAACTGTGGAGGGGGGCACCACACACGGCTAAGACAAATCTTGGAGTGCCCTTGGGGTGCCCCCTGCCCACGTATATAAAGGAGGGGGGAAAAGGAGGCCGGCCTAGGAGGGGCGCGCCTATAGGGGGAGTCCAACTAGGATTCCCAATCCTAGTTGGAGCCCCCTTCCTTTTCCAAGAGGAGAGAGAGGGAAGGAGTAGGAGAGGGAGAAGGAAAGAGAGGGGGGCGCCGCCCCCTCCCTAGTCCAATTCCGACTTGCCATGGGGTGGGGGGCGGCCACCCCTTGAGGCCCTTCTCTCCTTTTCCGTATGGCCCATTAAGGCCCACTACTTCCCCCAGCTAATTCCCGTAACTCTCCGGTACTCCGAAAAATACCCGAATCACTCGGAACCTTTCCGATGTTTGAATATAGCCTTCCAATATATCGATCTTTACGTCTTGACCATTTCGAGATTCCTCGTCATGTCCGTGATCATATCCGGGACTCCGAAGTACCTTCGGTACATCAAAACATATAAACTCATAATACTGATCGTCACAAAATTTTAAGTGTGCGGACCCTACGGGTTCGAGAACTATGTAGACATGACCGAGACATGTCTCCGGTCAATATCCAATAGCGGAACCTGGATGCTCATATTGGTTCCTACATATTCTACGAAGATCTTTATCGGTCAAACGCATAACAACATACGTTGTTCCCTTTGTCATTGGTATGTTACTTGCTCGAGATTTGATCGTCGGTATCTCAATACCTAGCTCAATATCGTTACCGGCAAGTCTCTTTACTCGTTCTGTAATGCATCATCCCGCAACTAACTCATTAGTCACATTGCTTGCAAGGCTTATAGTGATGAGCATTACCGAGAGGGCCTAGAGATACCTCTCCGACAATCGGAGTGACAAATCCTAATCTCGATCTATGCCAACTCAACAAACACCATCGGAGACACCTATAGAGTATCTTTATAATCACCCAGTTACGTTGTGATGTTTGATAGCACACTAAGTGTTCCTCCGATATTCGGGAGTTGCATAATCTCATAGTCATAGGAACATGTATAAGTCATGAAGAAAGCAATAGCAACAAATTAAACGATCATAGTGCTAAGCTAGCGGATGGGTCTTGTCCATCACATCATTCTCTAATGATGTGATCCCATTCATCAAATGACAACACATGTTTATGGCTAGGAAACTTAACCATCTTTAATTAACGAGCTAGCCAAGTAGAGGCATACTAGGGACACTCTGTTTGTCTATGTATTCACACATGTATCAAGTTTCCAGTTAATACAATTCTAGCATGAACAATAAACATTTATCATGATATAAGGAAATATAAATAACAACTTTATTATTGCCTCTAGGACATGTTTCCTTCAATAGATACGTTCTGGGCGTTCAGCCTCTACGATCATATTATACATGATCACACAAGCAGCCATCACCTCCCACAACTTCTTGGTGCTCCAAGTTCTAGCAGGATACCGAATGATGCCCCACCGAGATTGGAGAACACCAAAGGAACGCTCCACATCCTTCCTGGCACTCTCTTGCTCTTGTGCAAATCTCCGCCTCTTCCTACATGGTTGAATATTGTTTTCACAATGAAGGAAATATGCCCTAGAGGCAATAATAAAGTTGTCATTTATATTTCCTTATATCATGATAAATTTTTATTATTCATGCTAGAATTGTATTAATCGGAAACTTAGTACAAACAGAGTGCCACTAGTTTGCCTCTACTTGACTAGCTCGTTGAATCAATGATGGTTATGTTTCCTAACCATATACATGAGTTGCCATTTGATTAACGTGATCACATCATTAGAGAATGATGTGATTGACTTGACCCATCTGTTAGCTTAGCACGATGATCGTTTAGTTTGTTGATGTTGCTTTCTCCATAACTATACATGTTCCTATGACTATGAGATCATGCAACTCCCGAATACCAGAGGAACACTTTGTGTGCTACCAAACGTCAGAACGTAACTGGGTGATTACAAAGGTGCTCTACAGGTGTCTCCGATGGTATTTGTTGAGTTGGCATGGATCAAGATTAGGATTTGTCACTCCGATTGTCGGAGAGGTATCCCTAGGCCCTCTCGGTAATGTACATCACTATAAGCCTTGCAAGCAATGTAGCTAATGAGTTAGTTACGGGATGTAGCATTACGGAACGGGTAAAGTGACTTGCCGGTAACGAGATTGAACTAGGTATTGAGATACCAACGATCGAATCTCGGGCAAGTAACATACTGATGACAAAGGGAACAACGTATATCGTCATGCGGTTTGACCGATAAAGATCTTCGTAGAATATGTAGGAACCAATATGAGCATTGATACGTATCCAACGTATCTATAATTTTTTATTGTTCCATGCTATTATATTATCTGTTTTGGATGTTTATGGGCTTAATTATACACTTTTATATTATTTTTGGGACTAACCTATTAACCCAAGGCACAGTGCAAATTGTTGTTTTTTTGCCTATTTCAGTGTTTCACAGAAAAGGAATATCAAACAAAATCCAAACGGAATGAAACCTTCAGGTGAGTTATTTTTGGAACAAACGTGATCCAGGGGACTTGGAGTAGACGTCAAGAAATCAACAAGGAGGCCACAAGGCAGGGAGGCGCGCCCCCACCCTCGTGGTCCCCTCATAGCTCCATCGACCTACTTCTTCCTCCTACATATGTCCATATACCATGAAAACATCCAGGAGCACCACGAAACCCTATTTCCACCACCGCAACCTTCAGTACCCAAGAGATCCCATCTTGGGGCCTTTTTCGGAGCTCCGCCGGAGGGGCAATCGATCATGGGGGGCTTCTACATCAACACCATAGCCTCTCCGATGATGTGTGAGTAGTTTACCACAAACCTTCGGGTCCATAGTTATTAGCTAGATGGCTTCTTCTCTCTCTTTGGATCTCAATACAAAGTTCTCCTCGATCTTCTTGGAGATCTATTCGATGTAACTCTTTTGCGGTGTGTTTGTCGAGATCCAATGAATTATGGGTTTATGATCAAGTTTATCTATGAACAATATTTGATTCTTCTTTGAAATCATTTATGTATGATTGGTTATCTATGCAAGTCTCTTTGAATTATCAGTTTGGTTTGGCCTACTAGATTGATCTTTCTTGCAATGGGAGAAGTGCTTAGCTTTGGGTTCAATCTTGCGGTGTCCTTTCCCAGTGACAGCAGGGGCAGCAAGGCACATATTGTATTGTTGCCATCGAGGATAAAAAGATGGGGTTTATATCATATTGCTTGAGTTTATCCCTCTACATCATGTCATCTTGCCTAATGCGTTACTCTGTTCTTATGAACTTAATACTCTAGATGCATGCTAGATAGCGGTCGATGTGTGGAGTAATAGTAGTAGATGCAGAATCATTTCGGTCTACTTGTCACGGACGCGATGCCTATATACATGATCATGCCTAGATATTCTCATAATTATGTACTATTCTATCAATTGCTCGATAGTAATTTGTTCACCCACCGTAATACTTATGCTATCTTGAGAGAAGCCACTAGTGAAACCTATGGCCCCGGGGAGTAACTTTTATCATATAAGTTTCCAATCTTTTTTTACTTTGCAATCTTTACTTTCAATCTATATCATAAAAATACCAAAAATATTTATTTATCTTATTATCTCTATCAGATCTCACTCTCGTAAGTGACCGTAAAGGGATTGACAACCCCTTTATCGCGTTGGTTGCGAGGTTCTTATTTGTTTGTGCAGCTACGAGGGACTTGCATGTAGTCTCCTACTGGATTGATACCTTGGTTCTCAAAAACTGAGGGAAATACTTACGCTACTTTGCTGCATCACCCTTTCCTCTTCAAGGGAAAACCAATGTAGTGCTCAAGAGGTAGCAAGAAGGATTTCTGGCGCCGTTGCCGGGGAGATCTACACACAAGTCAAGACATACCAAGTACCTATAATAAACTCTTCTCCCTCGCATTACATTATTTGCCATTTGCCTCTCGTTTTCCTCTCCCCCACTTCACCCTTGCCATTTTATTCGCCCTCTTTTCCGTTCGCCTCTTTTTCGCTTGCTTCTTGTGTGCTTGTGTGTTGGATTGTTTGTCACGATGGCTCAAGATAATACTAAATTGTGTGACTTTTCCAATACCAACAATAATGATTTTATTAGCACTCCGATTGCTCCCCTTACCGATGCTAAATCTTGTGAAATTAATACTGCTTTGCAGAATCTTGTCATGAAAGATCCGTTTTCCAGCCTTCCTAGTGAAGATGCCGCTACCCATCTGAACAACTTTTTTGATTTGTGTGATATGCAAAAGAAGAAAGATGTGGATAATGATATTGTTAAATTGAAGCTATTCCCATTTTCGCTTAGAGATCGTGCTAAAACTTGGTTTTCTTCTTTGCCTAAAAATAGTATTGATTCATGGAATAAGTTCAAAGATGCTTTTATCTCTAAGTATTTTCCTCCCGCTAAGATCATCTCTCTTAGAAACGATATTATGAATTTTAAGCAACTAGATCATGAGCATGTTGCACAATCTTGGGAGAGGATGAAATTAATGATTCGCAATTGCCCTACTCATGGTTTGAATTTATGGATGATCATACAAAAATTTTATATGCTAGATTGAATTTTGCTTCTAGAAATCTTTTAGATTTGGCCGCGGGAGGCACTTTTATGGAAATCACTTTAGGAGAAGCTACCAAACTCCTAGATAATATTATGGTTAATTATTCTCAATGGCACACCGAAAGATCTACTAGTAAAAATGTTCATGCTATAGAAGAAATTAATGCTTTGAGTGGAAAGATGGATGAAATTATGAAATTGTTTGCTAATAAGAGTGTTTATTTTGATCCTAATGATATGCCTTTGTCTACTTTGATTGACAATAATAATGAATCTATGGATGTGAATTTTGTTAGTAGGAACAATTTTAGTAACAACGCGTATAGAGGAAACTTTAATCCTAGGCCGTATCCTAGTAATTCCTCTAATAATGATGGTAATTCCTACAACAATTCTTATGGAAAATTTCAATAAGATGCCCTCTGATTTTGAATCTAGTATTAAAGAATTTATTAGTCCGCAAAAGAGTTTCAATGCTTTGATTGAAGAAAAAATGTCTAAGATTGATGAGTTGGCTAGGAACGTGGATAGAATTTCTCTTGATGTTGATTCTTTGAAACTTAGATCTATTCCACCTAAGCATGATATCAATGAGTCTATCAAAGCCATGAGAATTTCCATTGATGAGTGCAAAGAAAGAACCGCTAAGATGCATGCAAAAAAAGATTGCTTTATAAACGCGTGTTCTTCTAGTTTTGATGATAATAAGGATGAAGATCTAAAAGTGAATGATGTGTATCCTATTAAATATTTGTTTTTCAAGATGAATCTTGATAATGATGGGACTGGAGATGAGTCAACTTTAGTTAAAAGGTGTCCCAATGCTTCAAAGAGTTTAGATCTTGATGCAAAAATTAATAGAAGTGGGATCGAAGAGGTCAAAACTTTACATAGCAATGAACCAACTATTTTGGATTTCAAGGAATTTAATTACGATAATTGCTCTTTGATAGATTGTATTTCCTTGTTGTAATCCGTGCTAAATTTTCAGCATGCTTATAATGAAAATAAAGCTTTTACCAAACATATCGTTGATGCTTTGATGCAATCTTATGAAGAAAAGCTTGAATTGGAAGTTTCTATCCCTGGAAAACTTCATGATGAGTGGGAACCTATTATTAAAATTAAAATTAAAGATCACGAATGCTATGCTTTATGTGATTTGGGTGCTAGTGTTTCCACGATTCCAAAAACTTTGTGTGATTTGTTAGGTTTCCGTGAATTTGATGATTGTTCTTTAACTTTGCACCTCGCGGATTCCACTATTAAGAAACCTATGGTAAGAATTAATGATGTTCTTACTGTTGCAAATAGGAATTATGTGCCTGTAGATTTCACTGTTCTTGATATTGATTGCAATCCTACATGTCCCATTATTCTTGGTAGATCTTTCCTTAGAATGATTGGTGCAATTATTGATATGAAAGAAGGGAATATTAGATTCCAATTTCCATTAAGGAAAGGCATTGAACACTTTCCTAGAAATAAAATTAAATTACCTTATGAATCTATTATGAGAGCCCCTTATGGATTGCATACTAAAGATGATAACACCTAGATCTATTCTTGCTTTTATGCCTAGCTAGGGGCGTTAAACGATACCGCTTGTTGGGAGCAACCCAATTTTATTTTTGTTTCTTGCTTTTTGGTTCTGTTTAGTAATAAATAATCCATATAGCCTCTGTTTAGATGTGGTTTTATGCTTTTAATTAGTGTTTGTGCCAAGTAGAACCTTTGGGAAGACTTGGGGAAAGTCTTTGCGATCATGCTGTAAAAAACAGAAACTTTAGCGCTCACGAGATTTGCTGCCATTTTTCACTGGAGAGTGCGATTAGGTTCGTTCTTTTTGCAGATTATTAATAGATAAATTCCTCACGTCCAGAAGTTTATTTCATAACTTTTGGGGTTACAGAAGTATTCGAAACCTACAGATTACTACAGACTGTTCTGTTTTTGAAAGATTCTGTTTTTCGTGTGTTGTTTGCTTATTTTGACTAGTAAATGCGTACGTGCAACACCATCAGCGGCAAGTCCACCTCTTCCTACAAGTAGATTGAAAATTTTACTAATCCAATGGAGAATCACCCCCTAATTCCCTTCCTTACGTACATCAAGGGGTGGTTCATCGTGGCAATTTCCTTTCTTGTGAAAGGTGTACGTAAGGAAGGGAATCAGGGAGAGAAATGATTGATTAGTAGTAAACATGTTTAGTGTTAAACGTGTTTAGTTGCTCACCATTAGGACAATAAGGGCTGTCAGATTAATGCTAATGGATGGCCGTGATCTATTGGATCTGCCCCACTGGGTCTTTTTATATTGGTATAGATGAATCTATGCCTAGTATCGGAGAGTATGAACCATAGAGAAGTTGGAATACAGTAAGTTTAACACAAATTTAAATAAATAATGAGTTCATTATAGTACCTTAAGTGGTGGTTTGTTTTCTTATACGAACGGAGCTCATGAGATTTTCTGTTGAGTTTTGTGTTGTGAAGTTTTCAAGTTTTGGGTAAAGATTTGATGGATTATGGAATAAGGAGTGGCAAGAGCCTAAGCTTGGGGATGCCCAAGGCACCCCAAGGTAAAATTCAAGGACAAGCAAAATCCTAAGCTTGGGGATGCCCCGGAAGGCATCCCCTCTTTCATCTTCGTCCATCGGTAACTTTACTTGAGGCTATATTTTTATTCACCACATGATATATGTTTTGCTTGGAGCGTCTTGTATGATTTGAGTCTTTGCCTTTTAGTTTGCCACAATCATCCTTGCTGTACACACCTTTTGGGAGAGACACACATGAATTCGAATTTATTAGAATACTCTATGTGCTTCACTTATATCTTTTGAGCTAGATAATTTTGCTCTAGTGCTTCACTTATATCTTCTTAGAGCACGGTGGTGGTTTTATTTTATAGAAGTTATTGATCTCTCATGCTTCACTTATATTATTTTGAGAGTCTTTTAGAACAGCATGGTAATTTGCTTTGGTTATGAAATTAGTCCTAATATGATAGGCATCCAAAGATCGGTATAATAAAACTTTCATAAAAAGTGCATTGAATACTAGGAAAAGTTTGATACTTGATAATTCTTTTGAGATATAAAGGTGGTAATATTAGAGTTGTGCTAGTTGAGTAGTTGTGAATTTGAGAAATACTTGTGTTTAAGGTGGCAAGTCCCGTAGCATGCACGTATCGTAACCGTTGTGTAACAAATTTGAAACATGAGGTGTTCTTTGATTGTCTTCATTATGAGTGGCGGTCGGGGACGACCGATGGTCTTCTCTTACCAATCTATCCCCCTAGGAGCATGCGCGTAATGCTTGGTTTTTGATGACTTGTAGATTTTTGCAATAAGTATGTGAGTTCTTTATGACTAATGTTGAGTCCATGGATTATACGCACTCTCACCTTTCCATCATTGCTAGCCTCTTAGGTACCGTGCATTGCCCTTTCTCACCTTGAGAGTTGGTGCAAACTTCGCCGGTGCATCCAAACCCCTTGATATGATACGCTCTGTCGCACATAAACCTCCTTATATCTTCCTCAAAACAGCCACCATACCTACCTATTATGGCATTTCCATAGCCATTCCGAGATATATTACCATGCAACTTTCCACCATTTCATTTATGACACGTTTCATCATTGTCATATTGCCTTGCATGATCATGTAGTTGACATTGTATTTGTGGCAAAGCCACCATGCATAATTTATGATACATGTCAATCTTGATTCATTGCCCTTCCCGGTACACCGCCGGAGGCATTCATATAGAGTCATATTTTGTTCTAGTATCGAGTTGTAATCATTGAGTTGTAAATAAATAAAAGTGTGATGATCATCATTAATAGAGCATTGTCCCAAATAAAAAAATAAAAAAAAGAGAAAGGCCAAATAAAAAAAGAAAGGCCCAAAAAAAAGAAAAAAAGAAATAAAAAGGGGCAATGCTACTATCCTTTTTTCCACACTTGTGCTTCAAAGTAGCACCATGATCTTTATGATAGAGAGTCTCTTGTTTTGTCACTTTCATATACTAGTGGGAATTTTTCATTATAGAACTTGGCTTGTATATTCCAACAATGGGCTTCCTCAAATGCCCTAGGTCTTCGTGAGCAAGCAAGTTGGATGCACACCTACTTAGTTTTCTTTTGTTGAGCTTTCATACATTTATAGCTCTAGTGCCTCCGTTGCATGGCAATCGCTACTCCTTGCATTGACATCAATTGATGGACATCTCCCTAGCCCGTTGATTAGCCACGTCGATGTGAGACTTTCTCCTTTTTTGTCTTACCCACATAACCCCTATCATTATATTCTATTCCACCCATAGTGCCATGGCTCACGCTCATGTATTGCGTGAAAGTTCAAAAATGTTTGAGATTACTAAAGTGTGAAACAATTGCTTGGCTTGTCATCGGGGTTGTGCATGATGAGAGAATTCTTGTGTGACAAAAATGGAGCATGACCAAACTATATGATTTTGTAGGGATGGAATTTCCTTGGCCATGTTATTTTGAGAAGACATGATTGCTTAGTTAGTATGCTCTAAGTATTATTATTTTTATGTCAATATTAAACTTTTGTCTTGAATCTTTCGGATCTGAACATTCATGCCACAATAAAGAAAATTACATTGAGAATTATGCTAGGTAGCATTCCACATCAAAAATTCTGTTTTTATCATTTACCTACTCGAGGATGAGCATGAATTAAGCTTGGGGATGCTTGATATGTCTCCAACGTATCTATAATTTTTGATTGTTCCATGCTATTATATTATCTGTTTTGGATGTTTATGGGCTTAATTATACACTTTTATATTATTTTTGGCACTAACCTATTAACCCAAGGCCCAATGCAAATTACTGTTTTTTTTTGCCTATTTTAGTGTTTCGCAGAAAAGGAATATCAATCGGAATCCAAACGGAATGAAACCTTCGGGAGAGTTATTTTTGGAACAAATGTGATCCAGGGGACTTGGAGTAGACATCAAGAAATCAATGAGGAGGCCATGAGGCAGGGAGGCGCGCCTGCCCCCCTGGGCGTGCCCCCCACCCTCGTGGGCCCCTCGTAGCTTCACCGACCTACTTCTTCCTCTATATATGCCCATATACCCGAAAACATCCAGGAGCACCACGAAACCCTATTTCCACCGCCGCAACCTTCTGTACCCAAGAGATCCCATCTTGGGGCCTTTTCCGGAGCTCCGCCGGAGGGGGAATCGATCACGGAGGGCTTCTACATCAACACCATAGCCTCTTTGATGATGTGTGAGTAGTTTACTACAGACCTTCGGGTCCATAGTTATTAGCTAGATGGCTTCTTCTCTCTCTTTGGATCTCAATACAAAGTTCTCCTTGATCTTCTTGGAGATTTATTTGATGTAACTCTTTTTGCGGCGTGTTTGCCGAGATCCAATGAATTGTGGGTTTATGATCAAGTTTATCTATGAACAATATTTAATTATTCTCTGAATTTTTTTATGTATGATTGGTTATCTATGCAAGCCTCTTCGAATTATCAGTTTGGTGTGGCCTACTAGATTGATCTTTCTTGCAATGGGAGAAGTGCTTAGCTTTGGGTTCAATATTGTGGTGTCCTTTCCCAGTGACAGCAGGGGCAGCAAGGCACGTATTGTATTGTTGCCATCGAGGATAAAAAGATGGGGTTTATATCATATTGCTTGAGTTTATCCCTCTACATCATGTCATCTTGCCTAATGCGTTACTTTGTTCTTATGAACTTAATACTCTAGATGCATGCTAGATAGCGGTCGATGTGTGGAGTAATAGTAGTAGACGCAGAATTGTTTCGGTCTACTTGTCGCGGAAGTGATGCCTATATACATGATCATGCCTAGATATTCTCATAATTATGCACTATTCTACCAATTGCTTGGCAGTAATTTGTTCACCCACCGTAATACTTATGCTATCTTGAGAGAAGCCACTAGTGAAACCTATGGCCCCCGGGTCTAACTTTTATCAAATAAGTTTCCAATCTATTTTTACTTTGCAATCTTTACTTTGAATCTATATCATAAAAATACCAAAAATATTTATTTATCTTATTATCTCTATCAGATCTTACTCTCATAAGTGACCGTGAAGGGATTGACAACCCCTTTATCGCGTTGGTTGCGAGGTTCTTATTTGTTTGTGCAGGTACGAGGGACTTGCGTGTAGTCTCCTACTGGATTGATACCTTGGTTCTCAAAAACTGAGGGAAATACTTACGCTACTTTGCTGCATCACCCTTTCCTCTTCAAGGGAAAACCAACGCAGTGCTCAAGAGGTAGCAAGCATCCAAGTTCCTCTATTGGTTATTGACCGAAGACATGTCTCAGTCATGTCTACATAGTTCTCAAACACGTAGGGTCCGCACGCTTAACGTTCGGTGACGATCAGTATTACGAGTTTATGTGTTTTGATGTACTAAAGGTAGTTCGGAGTCCCGGATTTGATCATGGACATGACGAGGAGTCTCTAAATGGTCGAGACGTAAAGATCGATTATTGGAAGCCTATGTTTGGACATCGGATGGTTCCGGGTGAAATCGGGAGTATGCCGGAGTACCGGGAGGTTACCGGAACCCCCCGGGAGGTATATGGGCCTTATTGGGCCTTAGTGGAAGAGAAGGGAAAGAAGCAAAGGAGGGGGCGCGCCCCCCAAGCCCAATCCGAATTGGGAGGGGGCCCGGCCCCACTTTCCTTCCTTCTTCCTCCTCCTTCCTTCTCTCCTACCAACAAAGGGAGGGGGGAATCCTACTCCCGGTGGGAGTAGGAATCCCTTGGGGCGCGCCTAGAGAGGCTGGCCCCCTCCTCTCCTCCACTCCTTTATATACGGGGAAGGGGGGCACCCGATAGACACACAAGTTGATCATTGTTCTTTAGCCGTGTGCGGTTCCCCCCTTCACCATAATCCACCTCGGTAATATCGTAGCGGTGCTTAGACGAAGCCCTGTTGCGGTAGCAACATCATTACCGTCATCATGCCGTCGTGCTGACGAACCTCTCCCTCGAAGCTCTACTGGATCGTGAGTTTGTGGGATGTCACCGAGCCGAACGTGTGCAGATCACGGAGGTGTCGTATCTTCGGTACTAGATCGGTCGATCATGAAGACGCACGACTACATCAACCGTGTTATCATAAACGATCTACGAGGGTATGTAGATGATACTCTCCCCTCTCGTTGCTATGCATCACCATGATCTTGCGTGTGCGTAGGAATTTTTTAAAAATTACTGCGTTCCCCAAGAGTGGTATCAGAGCCAGGTTTATGCGTAGATGTTATATGCATGAGTAGAACACAAAGGAGTTGTGGGCGTGGGTTGCTACCTCTTTAGCACTGCGTTGGTTTTCCCTTGAAGAGGAAACGGTGATGCAGCAAAGTAGCGTAAGTATTTTCCTTAGTTTTTGAGAACCAAGGTATCAATCTAGTAGGAGACTACACGCAAGTCCCTCGTACCTTCACAAACAAATAAGAACCTTGCAACCAATGCGATAAAGGGGTTGTCAATCCCTTCACGGTCACTTACGAGATTGAGATCTGATAGATTTAATAAGATAAATAAATATTTTTGGTATTTTTATGATATAGATTGAAAGTAAAGATTGCAAAGTAAAAATAGATTAGAAACTTATATGATAAAAGTTAGACCCGGGGGCCATAGGTTTCACTAGTGGCTTCTCTCAAGATAGCATAAGTATCACGGTGGGTGAACAAATTACTATCGAGCAATTAATAGAATAGTGCATAATTATGAGAATATCTAGGCATGATCATGTATATAGGCATCACTTCCGCGACAAGTAGACCGAAACAATTCTGCATCTACTACTATTACTCTACATATCGACCGCTATCCAGCATGCATCTAGAGTATTAAGTTCATAAGAACAAAGTAACGCATTAGGCAAGATGACATGATGTAGAGGGATAAACTCAAGCAATATGATATAAACCTCATCTTTTTATCCTCGATGGCAACAATACAATACGTGTCTTGCTGCCCCTGTTGTCACTGGGAAAGGACACCGCAAGATTGAACCCAAAGCTAAGCACTTCTCCCATTGCAAGAAAGATCAATCTAGTAGGCCAAACCAAACTGATAATTCGAAGAGACTTGCAAAGATAATCAATCATACATAAAAGATTTCAGAGAAGAATCAAATATTGTTCATAGATAAACTTGATCATAAACCCACAATTCATCGGATCTCGACAAACACACCGCCAAAATAATTACATCGAATAGATCTCCAAGAAGATTGTGGAGAACTTTGTATTGAGATCCAAAGAGAGAGAAGAAGCCATCTAGCTAATAACTATGGACCCGAAGGTCTGTGGTAAACTACTCACACATCATCGGAGAGGCTATGGTGTTGATGTAGAAGCCCTCCGTGATCGATTCCCCCTTCGGCGGAGCTCCGAAAAAGGCCCCAAGATGCGATCTCTTGGGTACAGAAGTTTGCGGCGGTGGAAATAGGGTTTCGTGCTGCTCCTGGCTATTTTGGGGTATATGGATATATATAGGAGGAAAAGTAGGTCGGTGGAGCTGCAAGGGGCCCACGAGGGCGGGGGGCACGCCCAGGGGGGTAGGAGCGCCTCCCTGCCTCATGGCCTCCTCGCTTCTTTCTTGACGTCTACTCCAAGTCCCGTGGATCACGTTTGTTTCAAAAATAACTCTCCCAAAGGTTTCATTCCGTTTGGATTCCGTTTGATATTCCTTTTCTGTGAAACACTGAAATAGGCAAAAAAAACAACAATTTGCACTGGGCCTTGGATTAGTAGGTTAGTCCCAAAAATAATATGAAAGTGTATAAGAAAGCCCATTAAACATCCAAATAGATAATATAATAGCATGGAACAATAAAAAATTATAGAGACGTTGGAGACGTATCAAGCATCCCCAAGCTTAATTCCTGCTCGTCCTCGAGTAGGTAAATGATAAAAACAGAACTTTTGATGTGGAATGCTACCTAGCATAATTCTCAATGTAATTTTCTTTATTGTGGCATGAATATTCATATCCAAGAGATACAAGACAAAAGTTTAATATTGACATAAAAATAATAATACTTCAAGCATACTAACTAAGCAATCATGTCTTCTCAAAATAAGAAGGTAAAAGAAAGTTCATCCCTACAAAATCATATAGTTTGGTCATGCTCCATTTTCGTCACACAAGAATGCTTTCATCATGCACAACCCCGATGACAAGCCAAGCAATTGATTCATACTTTAGTAATCTCAAATGTTTTTCAATTTTCACGCAATACATGAGCGTGAGCCATGGATATAGCACTATGGGTGGAATAGAATATAATGATGGGGGTTATGTGGAGAAGACAAAAAGGAGAAAGTCTCACATCGACGCGACTAATCAACATGCTAGGGAGATGCCCATCAATTGATGTCAATGCAAGGAGTAGGGATTGCCATGCAAAGGATGCACTAAAGCTATAAATGTATGAAAGCTCAACAAAAGAAACTAAGTGGGTATGCATCCAACTTTCTTGCTCACGAAGACCTAGGGCATTTGAGGAAGCCCATTGTTGGAATATACAAGCCAAGTTCTATAATGAAAAATTCCCACTAGTATATGAAAGTGACAAAACAAGAGACTCTCTATCATAAAGATCATGGTGCTACTTTGAAGCACAAGTGTGGAAAAAAGGATAGTAGCATTGTCCCCTTTTTTATTTCTCTTTTTTCTTTTTATTTCTTTTTTTGTGCCTTTCGTTTTTTATTTGGCCTTCCCCCCTTTTTTGGGACAATGCTCTATTAATGATGATCATCACACTTCTATTTATTTACAACTCAATGATTACAACTCTATACTAGAACAAAATATGACTCTATATGAATGCCTCCGGCGGTGTACCGGGAAGGGCAATGATCCAAGAGTGACATGTATGATAAATTATGCATGGTGGCTTTGCCACAAATACGATGTCAACTACATGATGATGCAAGGCAATATGACATTGATGAAGCGTGTCATAAATGAAACGGTGGAAAGTTGCATGGCAATATATGTCGGAATGGCTATGAAAATGCCATAATAGGTACGTATGGTGGCTGTTTTGAGAAAGATATAAGGAGGTTTATGTGTGATAGAGCGTATCATATCACGGGGTTTGGATGCACCGGCGAAGTTTGCACCAACTCTCAAGGTGAGAAAGGGAAATGGTCGGTACCGAAGAGGCTAGCAATGATGGAAAGGTGAGAGTGCGCATAATCCATGGACTCAACATTAGTCATAAAGAACTCACATACTTATTGCAAAAATCTACAAGTCATCAAAAGCCAAGCATTACATGCATGCTCCTAGGGGGATAGATTGGTAGGAAAAGACCATCGCTCGTCCCCGACCGCCACTCATAAGAAAGACAATCAAAGAACACCTCATGTTTCAAATTTGTTACACAACGGTTACCATACGTGCATGCTATGGGACTTGCAATCTTCAACACAAGTATTTCTCAAATTCACAACTACTCAACTAGCACAACTCTAATATCACCATCTTTATATCTCAAAACAATTATCAAGTTACAGACTTCTCATAGTATTCAATGCACTTTTTTATGATTGTTTTTATTATACCAATCTTGGATGCCTATCATATTAGGACCAATTTTATAGCCAAGGCGAATTACCATGCTGTTCTAAAGGACTCTCAAAATAATATAAGTGAAGCATGAGAGATCAATAATTTCTATAAAATAAAACCTCCATCGTGCTCTAAAATATATAAGTGAAGCACTAGAGCAAAATTATCTAGCTCAAAAGATATAAGTGAAGCACATAGAATATTCTAATAATTCCAATTCATGTGTGTCTCTCCCAAAAGGTGTGTACAGAAAGGATGATTGTGGGAAACTCAAAAGCAAAGACTCAAATCATACAAGACGCTCCAAGAAAAACACATATCATGTGGTGAATAAAAATATAGCCTCAAGTAAAGTTACCGGTGAACGAAGACGAAAGAGGGGATGCCTTCCAGGGCATCCCCAAGCTTAGGCTTTTGGTTGTCCTTGGATTTAACTTGGGGTGCCTTGGGCATCCCCAAGCTTAGGCTCTTGCCATTCCTTATTCCATAATCCATCAAATCTTTACCCAAAACTTAAAAACTTCAAAACACAAAGCTCAACAAAAAATCTCATGAGCTCCGTTAGTATAAGAAAACAAACCACCACTTAATGTACTATAATTAACTTATTATTTATTTATATTGGTGTTAAACCTACTGTATTCCAACTTCTGTATGGTTCACACCGTCCGATACTAGCCATAGATTCATCAAAATAAGCAAACAACACACGAAAAACAGAATCTTACAAAAACAGAACAGTATGAAGTAATCTGTAGGTTTCGAATACTTCTACAATCCCAAAAATTCAGAAATAAATTGGGGACGTGAGGAATTTGTCTATTAATCATCTACAAAAATAATCAACCTAATCGCACTCTCCAGTAAAAAATTGCAGCAAATCTCGTGAGCGCTAAAGTTTGTGTTTTTTACAGCAAGATCACAAAGACTTCCCCCAAGTCTTCCCAAAGGTTCTACTTGGCACAAACACTAACTGAAAGCATAAAACCACATCTAAACATAGGCTAGATGAATTATTTATTACTAAACAGAACCTAAAAGCAAGAAACAAAAATAAAATTGGGTTGTCTCCCAACAAGCGCTATCGTTTAACGCCCCTAGCTAGGCATAAAAGCAAGAATAGATTTAGGTATTATCATCTTTGGTATGCAATCCATTAGTGGTTCTCATAATAGATTCATAAGGTAATTTAATTTTCTTTCTAGGAAAGTGTTTCATGCCTTTCCTTAACGGAAATTGGAATCTAATATTCCCTTCTTTCATACCAATAATTGCACCAATCGTTCTAAGGAAAGGTCTACCAAGAATAATGGGACATGTAGGATTGCAATCAATGTCAAGAACAATGAAATCTACGGACACATAATTCCTATTTGCAACAATAAGAACATCATTAATCCATCCCATAGGTTTCTTAATAGTGGAATCCGCGAGGTGCAAATTTAAAGAACAATCATCAAATTCACGGAAACCTAACAAATCACACAAAGTGTTTGGAATCATGGAAACGCTAGCACCAAAATCACATAAAGCATAGCATTCATGATCTTTAATTTTAATTTTAATTTTAATAGTAGGTTCCCACTCATCATGAAGTTTTCTAGGGATAAAAACTTCTAATTCAAGCTTTTCTTCATAGGATTGCATTAAAGCATCAACAATATGTTTGGTAAAAGCTTTATTTTGACTATAAGCATGCGGAGAATTTAGCACGGATTGTAAGAAAGAAATACAATCTATCAAAGAGCAATTTCCATAATTAAATTCCTTGAAATCCAAAATAGTGGGTTAATTGCTATGTAAGGTTTTGACCTCTCCAATCTCACTTTTACCAATTTTTACATCAAGATCTAAAAACTCCGAATCATTGGGACGCCTTTTAACTAAATTGACTCATCTCCAGTCCCATCATTATCAAGATTCATATTGCAAAACAAAGATTTAATAGGAGACACATCAATCACTTTTATATCTTTATCCTTATTATCGTCAAAACTAGAAGAACATGCTTTTATAAAGCAATCCTTTTTTGCACGCATCCTAACGGTTCTTTCTTTGCACACATCAATGGAAATTCTCATGGCTTTGTGAGACTCATTGATATCATGCTTAGGTGGAATAGATCTAAGTTTCAAAAAATCAACATCAAGAGAAATTATATCCACGTTCCTAGCCAACTCATCAATCTTAGACAATTTTTCTTCAATCAAAGCATTGAAACTCTTTTGCGAACTAATAAATTCTTTAATACTAGATTCAAAATCAGAGGGCATCGTATTGTTATTTCCATAAGAATTGTTGTAGGAATTACCATAATTATTAGATGAATTACTAGGATACGACCTAGGATTAAATTTTCCTCTATACGCGTTGTTACCAAAATTGTTCCTACCAAAAAAATTCACATCCATAGATTCATTACTATTCTCAATCAAATTAGACAAAGGCATATCATTAGGATCAGAAGAAACACACTTATTAGCAAACAATATCATAAGTTCATCCATCTTTCCACTCAAAATATTAATTTCTTCTATAGCATGAACCTTTTTACTAGTAGATCTTTCGGTGTGCCACTGAGAATAATTAACCATAATATTATCTAGGAGTTTGGTAGCTTCTCCTAAAGTGATTTCCATAAAAGTGCCTCCCGCGGCCGAATCTAAAAGATTTCTAAAAGCAAAATTCAATCCAGCATAAAAATTTTGTATGATCATCCATAAATTCAAACCATGACTAGGGCAATTGCGAATCATTAATTTCATCCTCTCCCATGCTTGTGCAACATGCTCATGATCTAGTTGCTAAAAATTCATAATATCGTTTCTAAGGGAGATGATCTTAGCGGGAGGAAAATACTTAGAGATAAAAGCATCTTTGCACTTGTTCCAAGAATCAATACTATTTTTAGGCAAAGACGAAAACCAAGTTTTAGCACGATCTCTTAGTGAAAACGGGAATAGCTTCAATTTAAAAATATCATTATCCACATCTTTCTTCTTTTGCATATCACACAAATCAACAAAGTTGTTTAGATGGGTAGCGACATCTTCACTAGGAAGGCCAAAAAATAGATCTTTCATGACACGATTCAGCAAAGCAATATTAATTTCACAAGACTCAGCATTGTTAAGAGGAGCAATCGGAGTGCTAATAAAATCATTATTGTTGGTATTGGAAAATTCACACAATTTAGTATTATCTTGAGCCATCGTGACAAACAATCCAACACACAAGCACACAAGAGGCGAGCGAAAAAGAGGTGAAGGGAAAAAAGTGGGCGAATAAAACGACAAAGGTGAAGTAGGGGAGAGGAAAACGAGAGGCAAATGGCAAATAATGTAATGCAGAGGATAAGAGTTTGTGATGGGTACTTGGTATGTCTTGAGTTGTGCGTAGATCTCCCCAGCAACGGCGCCAGAAATCCTTCTTGCTACCTCTTGAGCACTGCGTTGGTTTTCCCTTGAAGAGGAAAGGGTGATGCAGCAAAGTAGGTAAGTATTTACCTTAGTTTTTGAGAACCAAGGTATCAATCCAGTAGGAGACTACATACAAGTCCCTCGTACCTGCACAAACAAATAAGAACCTCGCAACCAACACGATAAAGGGGTTGCCAATCCCTTCATGGTCACTTACGAGAGTGATATCTGATAGAGATAATAAGATAAATATTTTTGGTATTTTTATGATATAGATTGAAAGTAAAGGTTGCAAAGTAAAATAGATTGGAAACTTGTATGATAAAAGATAGACCCGGGGGCTATAGGTTTCACTAGTGGCTTCTCTCAAGATAGCATAAGTATCACGGTGGGTAAGCAAATTACTGTCGAGCAATTGGTAGAAAAGTGCATAATTATGAAAATATCTATGCATGATCATGTATATAGGCATCACGTCCGCGACAAGTAGACCGAAACGATTCTACATGTGACGCCCCCGATTTGACCGTACACTAATCATACACGCAAACGTGTACGATCAAGATCAGGGACTCACGGGAAGATATCACAACACAACTCTACAAATAAAATAAGTCATACAAGCATCATATTACAAGCCAGGGGCCTCGAGGGCTCGAATACAAGAGCTCGATCATAGACGGTCAGCGGAAGCAACAAAATCTGAGTACAGACATAAGTTAAACAAGTATGCCTTAAGAAGGCTAGCACAAACTGGGATACAGATCGAAAGAGGCGCAGGCCTCCTGCCTGGGATCCTCCTAAACTACTCCTGGTCGCTGCGAACGGGCTGCACGTAGTAGTAGGCACCTCCCGAGTAGTAGTAGTAGTAGTCGTCGACGGTGGCGTTTGGCTCCTGGGCTCCAACGTCTGGTCGCAGTAATCGGGTATATGAAAGGGGAAAAGGGGGGAGAAAAGCAACCGTGAGTACTCATCCAAAGTACTCGCAAGAAGGGAGCTACACTACAAATGTATGCATTGATATCAAATGGAAAAGGGGTATCATATGACGCAGGGGTCTGGGCCCATCGCCCATTGCACACCTGCATGTTGCGAGGGCGGCCAGAAGCAGAACTAGCCCCCTTAATACAAGAGCAGGCTTACGTTCCAATCCGGCGCGCGCCACTCAGTCGCTAACGTCACAAAGGCTTCGGCTGATACCACGATGTCGAGTGCCCATAACTGTCCCCGTGTAGATGGTTAGTGCATATAGGCCAGTGGCCAAACTCGGATCAAATACCAAGATCTCGTTAAATGTGTTATCTTTAATTAACCGCGGACGCCGACCAGGGCCAGGCCCACCTCTCTCCTAGGTGGTCTCAACCTACCCTGTCGCTTCGCCTCAAAGATCCACTCAGAGGGCCATCGGGACAAACGACCTTTCGGACCCAATCCGTGAATCACTCGCGGGTACTCCTACGAGCCGACCCGTCTTTAGTCACCACAAGTATCATATAGTATGTATAGGTATATACCCGTGATCAACTCCCGAGTGATCACGGCCCGATAGTATAGCATGGCAGACGGACAAGAATGTATGGCCACTGATGATAAACTAGCATCCTATACTAAGCATTAGGATTGCAGGTAAAGGTAACAACAGTAGTAGCAAGGACAGGCTATGCATCAGGATAGGACTAACGGAAAGCAGTAACATGCTACACTACTCTAATGCAAGCAGTATAGAGGAGAGTAGGCGATATCTGGTGATCAAGGGGGGGGGGCTTGCCTGGTTGCTCTGGCAAGAGAGAGTGGTCGTCAACACCGTAGTCGTACTGGGTAGCAGCGGCGTCGGTCTCGGTGTCTAGCGAGAGAAGAGGGGGAAGAAACAATAAATATAATGCAAACAAATGCATGACGATGCATGACGTGACAAAGTGTTATGCTAGGTGTGCCCTAACGCGGTATGAGGTGATACCGGTGAAGGGGGGAAACATCCGGGAAAATATCCCCGGTATTTCGCGTTTTCGGATAGATGAACCGGAGGGCGGACGAACGGACTGCGTATCCGGATTCGTCTCGTCGTTCTGAGCAACTTACCTGTACAACATTTTTTCATCTGAGTTACGGATATTTTTCTATGATTTTCTAAAGTTTTAAACATTTATGAAATTTAAATTAATTCGAAAATTAAAAAAGAAAAGGCTATGGATACCCAGAAGTGTACCCAGCCAGAGGCTGACTGGTGGGCCTAGTCAACTACTGACTCAGTAGTTGACTAGTCAACTTTAACTAGTCAAAGGGCTGACCAGGGTCCACCCGTCATTGACCTAGTTAGTAACAGATTGATTTTATTATTTTGTTAGCTTAATTAGAAGGTGGGGCCCAGTGGTCAGTGATAGTGGCTAAACTAATGTAAGTAACTAATTTATAACTAACCTAATTAGTAGGGGCCACATGGCAATGGGCCATTACATCTAATCTAGCGCGCACACACACAGATACACAGGGCCGGCCAAGGCATAGCCAGCCACCGTAGGTGGGCACGCACGCTCGCGTGCGGCGGCCATGGCCAGGCGCTTGGTGTGGGAAGGGCCAGGAGGGCGCGGCCTCGCTTGGACAGAGGCGACGCAGGCCATGCGCGTGCGTGCAGCGGCAAGGCAGAGGCGGCTGGGTGCGGGCGAAGTGGCGTCAACAGGCAGGGTCCGCGGCGAGGCAAGCGGTGGCCGGCGCAGGCTAGCAGTGGGCGCGGCCGAGCATGCAGCGGCTAGCAAGGGCAACGACAGCACAAAGAGCAGCAGTACGCACACACGCGTGCATACGCAGAGCTTCGGGTCGGCGATGACGAGCTCAAGGCAGCGGCTGCAACGACGAATCGAGGCGGAAAAATAGGGGGATTCGAGGGAGGGCCTCACTGTGAGCACGATGGCGTGGTCGGGGAGGCCGGGGAGGTCCTGGTGGCGTAGATCGACGGCGACGACGGCGAGGCAGTGGCGGGGCCGAACGGGGAGAAGCACTTGATCCCGATGGTGTGGCGGCTCCCGGCTCGTACGCGTGGTCGGTGATGAAGCATCGGACGTCGGGGGTTCTTCAGGACTCGGCGGTGCGGCGGGGCAGCTGGTGGCCATGGCAACGACGACGGTAGCGAGCTGTTGTGCAGTGTGAAGAAGAGAACGAGCTAGGGGAGGGGAAAGTGGAAGCTAGGGTTTGCCTATGCGCTCGGGGATGGTCTTATCCTCCTCCCGATGTCCCTGTAGCGCCAGACGTCGAGCATCGGCGGACCGGGCGCCGTGGATTTCTGCCACGCCAAGCCTCTGTACAGGGAGGAAGGAGATGGTTTGTTGGTGGGCTGGGCTGGCTACTGGCCCTTTGGGCTTTAGGTGTACAGTAGTTAGGTATCCCCTATTTGTTTATTTTTCTGCTTCTATTTACTCTCTGATTTCTTCTATTCACCACAGTTTGGCACTTCCTTAAAATACCAATTAGATTTTATTCATCATGAAACTTGTCAATTAAATACTTCACAATATTTTGGGATGACATACCAAGTTTGAGGTTAATTGGAATTGTATAAATATTTTTTTATTTTGAGATGGCTACTTTATTTGCCGTTGGACCACTTTATAAATTCCTAGGGGTTAATTGGTGGGTCAAATAAGGTTGGGTTCAACATGACAAATGATCAGGGAAATTATTGAACAATGCGAACATTTTAGTTTTGAAGTTTGAAAACTTCTACCGTTTTGACTTTATTTTAAATTTGAATTTTGAACCGGTTTTTGAACTAACGAGAGATTAGCAACAGTAATCGTGGTGACGTGGCACCATTAGCAGAGAATTACTGTGGCTTAATTATCCGGGCGTCACAATTCTCCTCCACTACAAGAAATCTCGTCCCAAGATTTAAGAGGTAGTGAAAGGGAGGAAGGTTTGGTAACGAATCTAGCGGGTCTTCTCATTCTAGCTTGCTCTTCTCGAAGAGGCCGGTCCAATACATTGATGTCTTCAGTTCTCTGCTTCAGGTCATCATGATGAAGCTGACATCCTTTCTTCGGGAGCTCCATGTACTTACGAAAGAATAAAGGGTGGGCATCTCGGGAGAACAGACCTCTGCAAGGTCGACTATCTGGTCGATAACATCAGGGAAGGTGGCGGAAAGTAACTCTCGAATTGAAACTTAAGAAAATATCAAGAGCAAAGTAAGGAGGTATCATGGGAAGTTTCGAGCAGGTAGCCAATCATTCGATGCCTGAAACAGGGCGTGAAAGGGGTTCATAGCAACGAGATTAAGTATTGCTTCTGTTACCAGAATATATCACTAGGAATGTGGCTCGCGAATTGCATACGAACCCAAGCGTGAGGATTAACTTTGGAAACAGGGTGTACCGAAGAGTCAGGTTTCAATCCTGTGGAACTGTGGGTTATGGGCCCACCATGTGGTTAAAAGTAGGAAGGGCGCTGACATCTTGCACGGTCATGTAAGCAAGGCATGTCAGAGGTTAGTCTGCCGGTTATGTCGACAACAACATCGGTACCAAGGGCGAGGGACGAAGAGAACCATTTTCCTGCTCATTGAAACGAGGCGGACCAGTAGGCAAAGTTCTTGTCCATCGGCGGTTACCGAAATGTCATCAACAAAGTAACGGGGTCTTACTGACAAAGTTGTACACAGAGGTGTTTACATAAGCAGGGAATTATCACTGCTCAGTTAAGTAGATTACAAGAAAGGTTAAACAAAACAATGGAAAGGAAAATGCGTTTAAACACATATTTCAGGGGTATATCCTTCCCAAGGACAAGTAGAGCATGATATCCATGACAGGATATAATGTAGAAAACCCTTTAGGAAAGGGGAGAAAAATTTCATGAGATTACCCATACAACGATGTTTGGATAATTTGATTAAGAAATTTTAGCATTGTGCTTCAAGTGTTCTTATTGATGATAGGAGTACCACATACATGCTTCGAGATAGCATTGACATGGTCTTCAAGCAAAGGTCGGACTTTGGGTACACGAAGGATCCATCAGGATAAACTTATTAAACAAGGCATTCAATTTCCTCATGGGAAATGGTTAACCTTGTTAAAAAGGAAACTATAAGACTAGGTCCTCTGGTCAGGTGTGCTAGGCATGACATCACCTTATCGGGTCATTTAAAGACCAATGTTATGACTCTTGGACAGAGTTCCAACCATCATATCTGCTCGAGATTCAGATATGATTGGTGTCCAAATATTTCAGACTCAGGATGCGTGAGAAGAAAAGGTGCGACAATTTGAGGAGAAGACATTATAAGATTCTCGAAAATGAACCACGGAAGCGAGTTCCAAAACAAGAGTTCATCAGTAAACCAAGGATAGGATGAGAGGGTGGCTGATGAACTAAACGACAATTCATTGAGATTTCCAAAAGATGGATTTCCACAATCATGTGAACAAAGAAATAACATTTGTCAGATCAATTGATATAAGGGGATATGCTCGAGGAAAACATACCCAATTTAAACATTGGTTGAAAGGTGCACCTGAAATATGGGCTTAGGTAGCATGACCGGTGTTATAATGGTGATTCGATAACCAATGGTATAAGAATGAAATGTCGACAATTAACTTCAAAGCAATAGGGTTGCTAGAAGGAAAGAATCCAAACAACACCGTTCACTTGTTGGAATCAACACGGGGACCAAGAAAGAATGGTGATGGTGATAAGTATCACTTATACCAAGAATTCTTAAGAGGTGGAGTAATCCTCATGACATTCTTGACATAAAAGATGGTAATACTCCAAGGTAAAGAAGAACAAATGCTGGATAGCAAGGAACTCAAGGTATAACACAGAACACGAACAAGTTTGTGTTGGAGGGAAGGCCATAAAGTGGTCGATGACAAACACAAATCATCGAGGGCAAGGATGGTATTTCTCATCAAGAATCCGATAGATATCTTGGAAGACCTCAGAATGTTGATGATGATCACGACACATTTGGCGAGAGGTTTCAAGAAGATGTAACCGGTCCGCGATGACATCAAGTCAACGGAATGATGAAGCGAAAAGTTGTTGAAACCATGAGTATGACACAAACTCTAAATCAAGCTTGTTGTTCAAGGACAATGATATGACAAGGAAGATTGACGTAAGATTAGCTCACCGTCAAAATTTTTGCTCCGGAAGAAGGACCGGTAGCACAGTTAAAAATTTAGTAGGATAATGATATAGTCGATCAGGTTAGGAATGGCTTGAAGGATTATTAAACTCATAAGCAACGAAAAATTACTTAAGAATTATAGAATGGGAGTGCGGAATAGATTCACTTATTGGTGTTCTCGAGTGACAAACAACTCAGAACCCGGGGAAAAATTGGAATCAGTGAGAAATAACAGTGGATGAAGAACCCATAAGAAGTTATGCAGTTCCATGACATTATCAAGATATCATAGTGTAATACTCAACGGTAGATCAAAGTAAAGGTTAGACAGGTGCAATGATCTGCAAAAGACAAGTACTTCAGCTTGTCCGATAAATGGTATTAATGAGAAAATATGGTTGGAACCATGATTGCAAAGGACCAAACATAGATACAGGACGAACTTATAACAAGGGGATTATTATCATTTACAAGAAGCTTCGATGATAAGTTTCACATCGAGTCCATGAGCATGAACGCAAAGGCTCAAGGTCGACTCCCACTTCTTCCATGCATAACCTTTCATTTTACTTCTCGCTTTTAATGAAGCTCTAGTGTAGAAATTTTATCTAGCAAAATACCAGAAGAGTATGGCTCGTGAAAACTTTCGAGTTCACACTTAATAAGGAATGCATAGGTTCAACCCGTTAGGGTATCGTGGAAACATATACCACAAGCTTCAATAGTAAATACCACAAGCTCAAAAGTAGTGCATGGTTGACAAAAGTAGAGGATACAATTTACCAAAGGCATTATGTATCATGTAAAGAAATCACAAGAATTTTGGTTGTGAGGGACATTTTCCGATAATAACCCGACAATGGGTAGGGCGGTCCACAATGGAGCTGATGTGAGCATCGGCACACAATCAGAAGAAGAAACAATGCAAATGCATTGGAGTATAGAAACAACTGACTAACTCAAAGCTCAAATGCAAAGGAATTATCATTTCCAAATCAAGGGATTAGAAGCAAACGCTCTGATCAAGGATGGATAAATTCAACAGACCTAAGGGTACAATTGACGGCAATTTGATTGGTCGAGGACCAATTTCAGTTAAAAGAATGGCAACTGCATGTAGTGATCCATAGGGGTGACGGTGAAAGGAATTGCAAATGCAATGATCAAAAGTTCTCGTAATAACATCGAAGAGTATCTTCGGAATCCTTCGACGCACCATGCAATCATCTGGAGTGAGGGGCTCTCCGGGAGGACGTAATTACGAGAACCTAGAGTCAGAGTTCGTAAAATCATTTAACCCAAGTAGAAGAGAGATTAGAGTCCCAGAGCATGGAGAGAAATAAAAGATCCTAATACCACCCAATGGCAACGTGGGCCCGTAAGACACACATCCATGTTAGTAAAAGTTTTGTAATGACTAGACTCAACTTTAGCCAAGGAGTGTGGAAGGGGGATTCCTACAGGCAGTCGGCTTTGATACCAACTTGTGACACCCCCGATTTGACCGTACACTAATCATCCACGCAAACGTGTACGATCAAGATCAGGGACTCACGGGAAGATATCACAACACAACTCTACAAATAAAATAAGTCATACAAGCATCATATTACAAGCCAGGGGCCTCGAGGGCTTGAATACAAGAGCTCGATCATAGACGGTCAGCGGAAGCAACAAAATCTGAGTACAGACATAAGTTAAACAAGTATGCCTTAAGAAGGCTAGCACAAACTGGGATACAGATCGAAAGAGGCGCATGCCTCCTACCTGGGATCCTCCTAAACTACTCCTGGTCGCCGCCAGCGGGCTGCACGTAGTAGTAGGCACCTCCCGAGTAGTAGTAGTCGTCGTCGACAGTGGTGTTTGGCTCCTGGGCTCCAACGTCTGGTCGCAGCAATCGGGTATAGGAAAGGGGAAAAGGGGGAGAAATGCAACCGTGAGTACTCATCCAAAGTACTCACAAGCAGGGAGCTACACTACAAATGTATGCATTGGTATCAAATGGAAAAGGGGGTATCATATGTGGACTGAACTGCAGAATGCCAGAATAAGAGGGGGATAGCTAGTCATGTCGAAGACTACGCTTCTGGCCACCTCCATCTTGCAGCATGTAGAAGAGAGTAGATGGTAAGTTCACCAAGTAGCATCGCATAGCATAATCCTAACCGATGATCCTCTCCTCGTCGCCCTGTTAAAGAGCGACCACCGGGTTGTATCTGGCACTTGGAAAGGTGTGTTTTATTAAATATCTGCTTCTAGTTGTCATAAGGTCAAGGTACAACTCCAAGTCGTCCTGTTACCGAACATCACGGCTATTCGAATAGATTAACTTCCCTGCAGGGGTGCACCACATAACCCAACATGCTCGATCCCATTTGGCCGGACACACTTTTCTGGGTCATGCCCGGCCTCGGAAGATCAACACGTCGCAGCCCTACCTAGGCACAACAGAGAGGTCAGCACGCCGGTCTAAATCCTATGCGCAGGGGTCTGGGCCCATCGCCCATTGCACACCTGCATGTTGCGAGGGCGGCCGGAAGCAGAACTAGCCCCCTTAATACAAGAGCAGGCTTACGTTCCAATCCGGCGCGCGCCGCTCAGTTGCTGACATCATGAAGGCTTCGGCTGATACCATGACGTCGAGTGCCCATAACTGTCCCCGCGTAGATGGTTAGTGCGTATAGGCCAGTGGCTAGACTCAGCTCAAATACCAAGATCTCATTAAATGTGTTATCTTGAATTAACCGCGAATGCCGACCAATGCCAGGACCACCTCTCTCCTAGGTGGTCTCAACCTACCCTGTCGCTTCGCCTCAAAGATCCACTCAGAGGGCCGTCGGGACAAACGTCCTTTTGGACCCAATCCGTGAATCACTCGCGGGTACTCCAACGAGTCGACCCGTCTTTAGTCACCACAAGTATCATATAGTATGTATAGGTATATACCCGTGATCAACTCCCGAGTGATCACGGCCTGATAGTATAGCATGGCAGACGGACAAGAATGTATGGCCACTGATGATAAACTAGCATCCTATACTAAGCATTAGGATTGCAGGTAAAGGTAACAAAAGTAGTAGCAAGGACAGGCTATGCATCAGGATAGGACTAACGGAAAGCAGTATCCTGCTACACTACTCTAATGCAAGCAGTATAGAGGAGAGTAGGCGATATCTGGTGATCAAGGGGGGCTTGCCTGGTTGCTCTTGTTGGAAATATGCCCTAGAGGCAATAATAAATTAGTTATTATTATATTTCCTTGTTCATGATAATCGTTTATTATCCATGCTAGAATTGTATTGATAGGAAACTCAGATACATGTGTGGATACATAGACAACACCATGTCCCTAGTAAGCCTCTAGTTGACTAGCTCGTTGATCAATAGATGGTTACGGTTTCCTGACCATGCACATTGGATGCCATTGATAACGGGATCACATCATTAGGAGAATGATGTGATGGACAAAGACCCAATCCTAAGCCTAGCACAAGATCATGTAGTTCGTATGCTAAAGCTTTTCTAATGTCAAGTATCATTTCCTTAGACCATGAGATTGTGCAACTCCCGGATACCGTAGGAGTGCTTTGGGTGTGCCAAACGTCACAACGTAACTGGGTGGCTATAAAGGTACACTACAGGTATCTCCGAAAGTGTCTGTTGGGTTGGCACAAATCGAGACTGGGATTTGTCACTCCGTGTAAATGGAGAGGTATCTCTGGGCCCACTCGGTAGGACATCATCATAATGTGCACAATGTGATCAAGGAGTTGATCACGGGATGATGTGTTACGAAACGAGTAAAGAGACTTGCCGGTAACGAGATTGAACAAGGTATCAGGATACCGACGATCGAATCTCGGGCAAGTATCGTACCGCTAGACAAAGGGAATTGTATACGGGATTGATTAAGTCCTTGACATCGTGGTTCATCCGATGAGATCATCGTGGAACATGTGGGAGCCAACATGGGTATCCAGATCCCGCTGATGGTTATTGACCGGAGAGTCATCTCGGTCATGTCTGCATGTCTCCCGAACCCGTAGGGTCTACACACTTAAGGTTCGGTGACGCTAGGGTTATAGAGATATTAGTATGCGGTAACCGAAAGTTGTCCGGAGTCCCGGATGAGATCCCGGACGTCACGAGGAGTTCCGGAATGGTCCGGAGGTAAAGAATTATATATGGGAAGTCTTGTTTTGGTCGCTGGAAAAGTTTCGCGCATTATCGGTATTGTACCGGGAGTGCCGAAAGGGGTCCGGGGGTCCACCAAAGGGGTCCACCTTGCCCCGGGGGGGGGGAACATGGGCTGTAGGGGTGTGCGCCTTGGCCTATATGGGCCAAGGGCACCAGCCCCAAGAGGCCCATGCGCCAAGAGATAAGGGAAAGGAAGAGTCCTAAAGGGGGAAGGCACCTCCTAGGTGCCTTGGGGAGGATGGACTCCTCCCTGGCCGCACCCTTCCTTGGAGGAAGGGCCAAGGCTGCGCCCCCCCTCTCCCTTGGCCCTATATATAGTGGGGGGAAGGGAGGGCTGCCATACCTAAGCCCTGGCGCCTCCCTCTCCCTCCCATGACACATCTCCCTCCTCCCGCAGCGCTTGGCGAAGCCCTGTTGGAATCCCGCTACTTCCACCACCACGCCGTCGTGCTGCTGGATCTCCATCAACCTCTCCTCCCCCCTTGCTGGATCAAGAAGGAGGAGATGTCGCTGCTCCGTACGTGTGTTGAACGCGGAGGTGCCGTCCGTTCGGCGCTAGGATCATCGGTGATTTGGATCACGACGAGTACGACTCCATCAACCCCGTTCTCTTGAACGCTTCCGCGCGCGATCTACAAGGGTATGTAGATCCACTCCTCCCTCGTTGCTAGATGACTCCATAGATTGATCTTGGTGATACGTAGAAAATTTTGAATTATTGCTACGTTCCCCAACAGTGGCATCATGAGCTAGGTCTATGCGTAGTTTCTATGCACGAGTAGAACACAAAGTAGTTGTGGGCGTTGATTTTGTTCAATATGCTTACCGTTACTAGTCCAATCTTGATTCAGCGGCATTGTGGGATGAAGCGGCCCGGACCGACCTTACATGTACTCTTACGTGAGACTGGTTCCACCGACTGACATGCACTAGTTGCATAAGGTGGCTAGCGGGTGTCTGTCTCTCCCACTTTAGTCGGATCGGATTCGATGAAAAGGGTCCTTATGAAGGGTAAATAGCAATTGGCATATCACGTTGTGGTTTTTGCGTAGGTAAGAAACGTTCTTGCTAGAAACCCATAGCAGCCACGTAAAACATGCAAACAACAATTAGAGGATGTCTAACTTGTTTTTGCAGGGTATGATATGTGATGTGATATGGCCAAGAAGAATGTGATGAATGATATGTGATGTATGATATTGATCATGTTCTTGTAATAGGAATCACGACTTGCATGTCGATGAGTATGACAACCGGCAGGAGCCATAGGAGTTGTCTTTATTTATTTATGACCTGCGTGTCAACATAAACGTCATGTAATTACTTTACTTTATTGCTAACCGGTAGCCATAGAAGTAGAAGTAATAGTTGGCGAGACAACTTCATGAAGACACGATGATGGAGATCATGGTGTCATGCCGGTGACGATGATGATCATGGAGCCCCGAAGATGGAGATCAAAAGGAGCAATATGATATTGGCCATATCATGTCACTATTTGATTGCATATGATGTTTATCATGTTTATGCATCTTATTTGCTTAGAACGGCGGTAGTAAATAAGATGATCCCTCATTAAAATTTCAAGAAAGTGTTTCCCCTAACTGTGCACCGTTGCGAAAGTTCGTCGTTTCGAAGCACCACATGATGATCGGGTGTGATAGATTCTTACGTTCACATACAACGGGTGTAAGCTAGATTTACACACACAAAACACTTAGGTTGACTTGACGAGCCTAACATGTACAGACATGGCCTCGGAACACAAGAGACCGAAAGGTCGAGCATGAATCGTATGGTAGATGCGATCAACATGAAGATGTTCACCGATGATGACTAGTCCGTCTCACGTGATGATCGGACACGGCTTAGTTGACTCGGATCATGTAATCACTTAGATGACTGAGGGATGTCTATCTGAGTGGGAGTTCATAAGATGAACTTAATTATCCTGAACATAGTCAAAAGGTCTTCGCAAATTATGTCGTAGCTCGCGCTTCAGTTCTACTGTTTAGATATGTTCCTAGAGAAAATTTAGTTGAAAGTTGATAGTAGCAATTATGCGGACTAGGTCTATAGACTGAGGATTGTCTTCATTGCTTCATAGAAGGCTTATGTCCTTAATGCACTGCTCAGTGTGCTGAACCTCGAACGTCGTCTGTGGATGTTGCGAACATCTGACATACACATTTTGATAACTACGTGATAGTTCAGTTAAACGGTTTAGAGTTGAGGCACCGAAGACGTTTTGAAACATCGCGAAACATATGAGATGTTTCGAGGGCTGAAATTGGGATTTCAGGCTCGTGCCCACGTCAAGAGGTATGAGACCTCCGATGATTTTCTTAGCCTGCAGACTAAGGAGAAAAGCTCAATTGTTGAGCTTGTGCTCAGATTGTCTGAGTACAACAATCATTTGAATCAAGTGGGAGTTGATCTTCCAAATGAGATAGTGATGTTTCTCCGAAGTCATTACCACCAAGCTGCTAGAGCTTCGTGATGAACTATAATGTATCGGGGACATATATGATGATCCTTGAGATATTCGCGATGTTTGACACCACAAAAGTAGAAATCAAAAAGGAGCATCAATTGTTGATGGTTTGTGAAACCACTAGTTTCAAGGAGGGCAAGGGCAAAAGGGATGCTTCATGAAACGGCAAATCAGCTGCTGCTCTAGTGAAGAAACCCAAGGTTGAACCCAAACCCGAGACTAAGTGCTTCTGTAATAAGGGGAACAGCCACTGGAGTAGAATTACCCTAGATACTTGGTAGATGAGAAGGCTGTCGATAGAAGTATATTGGATATACATTATGTTAATGTGTACTTTACTAGTACTCCTAGTAGCACCAGGGTATTAGATACCGGTTCGGTTGCTAAGTGTTAGTAACTCGAGATAAAAGCTACGGAATAAACAGAGACTAGCCAAAAGGTGAGATGACGATATGTGTTGGAAGTATTTCCATGGTTGATCAAATATCGTACGCTCCCTCTACCATCAAGATTGGTGTTTGCGTTGAGCATAGACATGATTGGATTATGTCTATCGCAATACGGTTATTCATTTAAGGAGAGAGTAATGGTTACTCTGTTTATTTGAATAATACCTTCAATGGTCTTACACCTAAAATGAATGGTTTATTGAATCTCGATCGTAGTGATACACATGTTCATGCCAAAAGATAGTAATGATAGTACCACCTACTTGTGGCACTGCCACGTAAGTCATATCGGTATAAAACGCATGAAGAAGCTCCATGTTGATGGATCTTTGGGCTCACTCGTTTTTGAAAAGTTTGAGGCATGCGAACCATGTCTATTGGTGTATATGCATGAAGAAACTCCATGCAAATGGACCGTTTGGACTCACTAGATTTTGAATCACTTGAGACATGCAAATCATACCACATGGGCAAGATGACTGAAAGCCTTGTTTTCAGTAAAATGGAACTAGAAAGCAACTTGTTGGAAGTAATACATTTTGATGTGTGCAGTCCAATGAGTGCTGAGGCATGTAGTGGGTATCGTTAGGTTCTTACTTCACAGGTGATTTGAGTAGATGTTGAGTATATTTACTTGATGAATCACGAGTCTGAATTATTGAAAGGTTCAAGTAATTTCAGGGTGAAGTTGAAAGATCGTCGTGACAAGAGGATAAGATATCTATGATATGATCATAGAGATGAATATCTGAATTACGAGTTTGGCATAGAATTAAGACATTGTGGAAATTGTTTCACAACTAATACAGCCTGGAACACCATAGTGTGATGGTGTGTCCGAACATCATAACTGCACCCTATTGGATATGATGCATACCATGATGTCTCTTATCGAATTACCACGATAGTTTATGGGTTAGGCATTAGAGACAACCACATTCACTTTAAATAAGGCACCACATAATTCCGATGAGATGACACTGTATGAACTATGGTTTAGAGAAACCTAAGCTGTCATTTCTTAAAAGTTTGGGGCTGCGACGCTTATGCGAAAAAGTTTCAGGCTGATAAGCTCGAACCCAAAGCGGATAAATGCATCTTCATAGGACACCCAAAACAGTTGGGTATACCTCCTGTCTCAGAACCGAAAGCAATAAGGGATTGTTTCTAGAATCGGGTCCTTTCTCGAGGAAAAGTTTCTCTCGAAAGAATTGAGTGGGAGGATGGTGGAGACTTGATGAGGTTATTGAACCGTCTCTTCAACTAGTGTGTGGCAGGGCACAGGAAGTTGTTCCTGTGGCACCTACACCAATTGAAGTGGAAGCTTATGATAGTGATCATGAAACTTCAGATCAAGTCACTACCAAACCTCGTGGGATGACAAGGATGCGTACTACTTCAGAGTGGTATGTGATCCTGTCTTGGAAGTCATGTTGCTAGACAACAATGAACCTACGAGCCATGGAGAAGCGATGGTGGGCCCGGATTCCGATAAATGGCTCGAGGCCATAAAATCCGAGAGAGGATCCATGTATGAAAACAAAGTGTAGACTTTGGCAGAACGGCTCAATGGTCGTAAGGCTATTGAGTACAGATGGATTTTAAAAGGAAGACGGACAATGATGGTAAGTATCACCATTAACAAAGCTCGACTTGTCGTTAAGATTTTTTTCGACAAGTTCAAGGAGTTGACTATGATGAGACTTTCTCACTCGTAGCGATGCTAAGAGTCTGTTGGAATTATATTAGCGATTACTGCATTATTTATGAAATCTTCCAGATAGGATGTCAAAACATTGTTTCCTCGACGATTTTCTTGAGGAAAGGTTGTATGTGATACAACCGGAAGGTTTTGTCAATCCTGAAAGATGCTAATAAGTATGCAAAGCTCCAGCAATCCTTCTAAGGACTGGAGTAAGCATCTCGGAGTTGGAATGTACGCTTTGATGAGATGATCAAAGATTTTGGGTTTATACAAAGTTTATGAGAAACTTGTATTTCCAAAGAAGTGAGTGGGAGCACTATAGAATTTCTGATGAGTATATGTTGTTGACATATTATGGATCAGAAATGATGTAGAATTTCTGGAAAGCATATAGGGTTATTTGGAAAGTGTTTTTCAATGGAAAGCCTGGATTAAGCTACTTGAACATTGAGCATCAAGATCTATAAGGATAGATCAAAATGCTTAATGGTAATTTCAAATGAGCACATACCTTGACATGATCTTGAAGGGGTTTAAGATGGATCAGTCAAAGAAGGAGTACTTGCCTGAGTTGTAAGGTATGAAGTTAAGACTTAAAGCTCGACTATGGCAGAAGAAAGAGAAAGGATGAATGTCGTCCCCTATGCTTTTGTCATAGGCTCTATACGGTATGCCATGCTAAGTACCGCACCTGATGTGTGCCTTGCCACATATCTGGCAAGAGGGTACAAAGGTAATCTAGGAGTAGATCACCAGATAGTGGTCTAAATTATCCTTAGAGGAATAAGGATATGTTTCTCGGTTATGGAGGTGATAAAGAGTTCGACGTAAAGAGTTACGTCGATGCAAGCTTAACACCTATCCGGATAGCTCTGAGTAGAGATACCGGATACGTATAATGGAGCAACCATTTAGAATAGCTCCAAGTAGAACAGTTATTTGAAATGGCTCCAAATATAGCGTAGTAGCTGCATCTACAAGATGACATAGAGATTTGCGAAGTACATACGGATCTGAAAGATTCAGACCCGTTGACTATAACATCTCTCACAAGCATAACATGATCAAACCCAGAATTCATCGAGTGTTAATCACATGGTAATGTGAACTAGATTATTGACTCTAGTAAACTCTTTGGGTGTTAGTCACATGGGGATGTGACCTTGAGTGTTAATCACATATCGATGTGAACTGGATTATTGACTCTAGTGCAAGTGGGAGACTGTTGGAAATATGCCCTAGAGGCAATAATAAATTAGTTATTATTATATTTCCTTGTTCATGATAATCGTTTATTATCCATGCTAGAATTGTATTGATAGGAAACTCAGATACATGTGTGGATACATAGACAACACCATGTCCCTAGTAAGCCTCTAGTTGACTAGCTCGTTGATCAATAGATGGTTACGGTTTCCTGACCATGGACATTGGATGTCATTGATAACGTGATCACATCATTAGGAGAATGATGTGATGGACAAAGACCCAATCCTAAGCCTAGCACAAGATCGTGTAGTTCGTATGCTAAAGCTTTTCTAATGTCAAGTATCATTTCCTTAGACCATGAGATTGTGCAACTCCCGGATACCGTAGGAGTGCTTGGGGTGTGCCAAACTTCACAACGTAACTGGGTGGCTATAAAGGTACACTACAGGTATCTCCAAAAGTGTCTGTTGGGTTGGCACGAATCGAGACTGGGATTTTTCACTCTGTGTAAACGGAGAGGTATCTCTGGGCCCACTCGGTAGGACATCATCATAATGTGCACAATGTGATCAAGGAGTTGATCACGGGATGATGTGTTACGAAACGAGTAAAGAGACTTGCCGGTAACGAGATTGAACAAGGTATCGGGATACCGACGATCGAATCTCGGGCAATTATCGTACCGCTAGACAAAGGGAACTGTATACGTGATTGATTAAGTCCTTGACATCGTGGTTCATCTGATGAGATCATCGTGGAACATGTGGGAGCCAACATGGGTATCCAGATCCCGCTGATGGTTATTGACCGGAGAGTCATCTCGGTCATGTCTGCATGTCTCCCGAACCCGTAGGGTCTACACACTTAAGGTTCGGTGACGCTAGGGTTATAGAGATATTAGTATGCTGTAGGATCTAGAAGTAGATGTGTCTAGAGGGGGGATTAGACACTCAATGCTAAAGTTGCAATTTTTAAGCTTTTTCGGTTTAAGTGGAGTTTAGGCACAATTTCAACATACATAATACATTTCAAGCAAGCATGCAAAGAGTATATGAGCAGCGGAATGTAAAGCATGCAACTTGCAAGAATGTAAGGGAAAGGGTTTGGAGAATTCAAACGCAATTGGAGACACGGATGTTTTTCCCGTGGTTCGGATAGGTGGTGCTATCCTACATCCACGTTGATGGAGACTTCAACCCACGAAGGGTAACGGTTGCGCGAATCCACAAAGGGCTCCACCCACAAAGGGTCACGGTTGCGCGAGTCCACACAGGGCTCCACCCACGAAGGGTCCACGAAGAAGCAACCACCCACAAAGGGTCCACGAAGAAGCAACCTTGTCTATCCCACCATGGCCATCGCCCACACAGGACTTGCCTCACTAGCGGTAGATCTTCACGAAGTAGGCGATCTCCTTGCCCTTACAAACTCCTTGGTTCAACTCCACAATCTTGTCGGAGGCTCCCAAGTGACACCTAGCCAATCTAGGAGACACCACTCTCCAAGAAGTAACAAATGGTGTGTAGGTAATGAACTCCTTGCTCTTGTGCTTCAAATGATAGTCTCCCCAACACTCAACTCTCCCTCGTAGGATTTGGATTTGGTGGAAAGAAGATTTGAGTGGAAAGCAACTTGGGAAGGCTAGAGATCAAGATTCATATGATAGGAATGGAATATCTTGGTCTCAACACATGAGTAGGTGGTTCTCTCTCAGAACATATGAGTTGGAATTGTGTATGTGTTCTGATGGCTCTCTCCACGAATGAAGAGGAGGTGGAGGGGTATATATAGCCTCCACACAAAATCCAACCGTTACACACAGTTTTCCAATCTCGGTGGGACCGAATCAACAAACTCGGTCGGACCGGAAAGGTAAACCTAGTGACCGTTAGAGATTTTCGGTGGGACTGACATGCAACTCGGTAGGACCGATATGGTTAGGGTTTGGGCATAATGTAATCTCGGTGAGACCGATTACACAAACTCGGTGGGACCGATTTGGGTAATAAGTGAAACTGAGATTTGGTCAAGCAAACTCGGTGGGACCGATCGCATATCTCGGTGGGACCGAGAATATTGCAATGGGTAACAGAGAGTTTGCAAGCCCATCTCGGTGAGACCGAGATCCCATCGGTGAGACCGAACTGATTAGGGTTTGGCAGTGGCTTATGACAGGTGAAACTCAGTGGCGCCGGATAGGAAGGATCGATAGGACCGAGTTTGGCTTAGGGTTTAGGTCATATCTGGAAGTGGGAAAGTAGCTGAGGATTTTGGAGCATATCATTAATCACATGAAGCAAGAGGCTCATTAAGCAACACCTCATCCCTCCTTGATAGTATTGGCTTTTCCTATGGACTCAATGTGATCTTGGATCACTAAAATATAAAATGAAGAGTCTTGAGCTTGAAGCTTTAGCCAATCCTTTGTCCTTAGCATCTTGAAGGAGTTCCCACAACCTTTAGTCCATGCCACTCCATTGTTGAACTTATCTGAAACATGCTAGATAGAAATGTTAGTCCAACAAGAGATATGTTGTCATCAATTATCAAAACCACCTAGGGAGCACTTGTGCTTTCATATGTGGTAACCCGAAAGTTGTTTGGAGTCCCGGATGAGATACCGGACGTAACGAGGAGTTCCGGAATGGTCCGAAGGTAAAGATTTATATATGGGAAGTCTTGTTTTGGTCGTCGGAAAAGTTTCGCGCATTATCGGTATTGTACCGGGAGTGCCGAAAGGGGTCCGGGGGTCCACCTGCCCCGGGGGGGCACATGGGATGTAGGGGTGTGTGCCTTGGCCTATATGGGCCAAGGGCACCAGCCCCAAGAGGCCCATGCGCCAAGATATAAGGGAAAGGAAGAGTCCTAAAGGGGGAAGGCACCTCCTAGGTGCCTTGGGGAGGATGGACTCCTCCCTGGCCGCACCCTTCCTTGGAGGAAGGGCCAAGGCTGCACCCCCCTCTCCCTTGGACCTATATATAGTGGGGGGAAGGGAGGGCAGCCATACCTAAGCCCTGGCGCCTCCCTCTCCCTCCCATGACACATCTCCCTCCTCCCGCAGCGCTTGGCGAAGCCCTGTTGGAATCCCGCTACTTCCACCACCACGCCATCGTGCTGCTGGATCTCCATCAACCTCTCCTCCCCCCTTGCTGGATCAAGAAGGAGGAGACGTCGCTGCTCCGTACGTGTGTTGAACGCGGAGGTGCCGTCCGTTTGGAGCTAGGATCATCGGTGATTTGGATCACGACGAGTACGACTCCATCAACCCCGTTCTCTTGAACGCTTCCGCACGCGATCTACAAGGGTATGTAGATCCACTCCTCCCTCGTTGCTAGATGACTCCATAGATTGATCTTGGTGATACGTAGAAAATTTTGAATTATTGCAACGTTCCCCAACAACTCTGGCAAGAGAGAGTGGTCATCAACACCGTAGTCGTACTGGGTAGCAGCGGCGTCGGTCTCGGTGTCTAGCGAGAGAAGAGGACGTCGGGGGTTCTTCGGGACTCGGCGGTGCGGCGCGGGGCAGCCAGTGGCCATGGCAACGACGACGGTAGCGAGCTGTTGCGCGGTGCGAAGAAGAGAACGAGCTAAGGGAGGGGAAAGTGGAAGCTAGGGTTTGCCTATGCGCTCAGGGAAATTATTGAACAATGCGAACATTTTAGTTTTGAAGTTTGAAAACTTTTACCGTTTTGACTTTATTTTAAATTTGAATTTTGAACCGGTTTTTTGAACTAACGAGAGATTAGCAATAGTAATCGTGGTGATGTGGCACCATTAGCAGAGAATTACTGTGGCTTAATTATCCGGGCATCACACTGCATCTACTACTATTACTCCACACATCGACCGCTATCCAACATGCATCTAGAGTATTAAGTTCATAAGAACAAAGTAACGCATTAGGCAAGATGACATGATGTAGAGGGGTAAACTCAAGCAATATGATATAAACCTCATCTTTTTATCCTCGATGGCAACAATACAATACGTGTCTTGCTGCCCCTGTTGTCATTGGGAAAGGACACCACAAGATTGAACCCAAAGCTAAGCACTTCTCCCATTGCAAGAAAGATAAATCTAGTAGGCCAAACCAAACTAATAAATTCGAAGAGACTTGCAAAGATAACCAATCATACATAAAAGATTTCAGAGAAGAATCAAATATTGTTCATAGATAAACTTGATCATAAACCCACAATTCATCGGATCTCGACAAAGACACCGCAAAAACAATTACATCAAATAGATCTCCAAGAAGATCGAGGAGAACTTTGCATTGAGATCCAAAGAGAGAGAAGAAGCCATCTAGCTAATAACTATGGACCCGAAGGTCTGTGGTAAACTACTCACACATCATCGGAGAGGCTATGGTGTTGATGTAGAAGCCCTCCGTGATCGATTCCCCCTCCAGCGGAGCTCCGAAAAAGGCCCCAAGATGGGATCTCTTGGGCACAGAAGGTTGCGGCGGTGGAAATAGGGTTTCGTAGTGCTCCGGGCTGTTTTGGGGGTATATGGATATATATAGGAGGGAGTAATAGGTCGGTGGAGTTGCGAGGGGCCCACAAGGGTGGGGGACGCGCCTCCCTGCCTCGTGGCCTCCTTGCTTCTTTCTTGACGTCTACTCCAAGTCCCCTGGATCATGTTTGTTCCAAAAATAACTCTCCCGAAGGTTTCATTCTGTTTGGATTCCGTTTGATATTCCTTTTCTACGAAACACTGAAATAGGCAAAAAAACAACAATTTGCACTGGGCCTTGGGTTAGTAGGTTAGTCCCAAAAATAATATAAAAGTGTATAATAAAGCCCATTAAACATCCAAAACAGATAATATAATAGCACGGAACAATCAAAAATTATAGATACGTTGGAGACGTATCGTGGTTATATACATATTGCTTGTCGTCACTAGTTGATTCTTGATTCAACGACATTGTTGGATGAAGCGGCCTAGACTGACATTACGCGTACGCTTACGCGAGACTGGTTCTACCGACGTGCTTTGCACACAGGTGGCTAGTGGGTGTCTGTTTCTCCAGCTTTAGTTGAATAGGATTCAATGAACATGGATCTTTCTGAAGATCAAAAAGCAATCACTATACCGCGTTGTGGTTTTTAATGCGTAGGTAAGAACGGTTCTTGCTCTGCCCGTAGCATCCACGTAAAACTTGCAACAACAAAGTAGAGGACGTCTAACTTGTTTTTGCAGGGCATGTTGTGATGTGATATGGTCAAGACATGATGCTAAATTTTATTGTATGAGATGATCATGTTTTGTAACACAGTTATCGGCAACTGGCAGGAGCCATATGGTTGTCGCTTTATTGTATGAAATGCAGTCGCCATGTAATTGCTTTACTTTATCACTAAGCGGTAGCGATAGTCGTACAAGCAATAGTTGGCGAGACGATAATGATGCTTCGATGGAGATCAAGGTGTCAAGCCGGTGACGATGCTGATCATGACGGTGCTTTGGAGATGAAGATCAAAGGCACACGATGATGATGGCCATATCATATCACTTATATATTGATTGCATGTGATGTTTATCCTTTATGCATCTTATTTTGCTTAGTTCGACGGTAGCATTATAAGATGATCTCTCACTAAATTTCAAGGTATAAGTTTTCTCCCTGAGTATGCACCGTTGCTACAGTTCGTCGTGCCAAGACACCACGTGATGATCGGGTGTGATAAGGTCTACGTTCACATACAACAGGTGCAAGCCAGTTTTGCACACACGGAATACTCGGGTTAAACTTAACAAGCCTAGCGTATGCAGATATGGCCTCGGAACACTGGAGACCGAAAGGTCGAGCGTGAATCATATAGTAGATATGATCAACATAGTGATGTTCACCATTGAAAACTACTCCATCTCACGTGATGATCGGACATGGTTTAGTTGATATGGATCACGTGATCACTTAGATGATTAGAGAGATGTCTATCTAAGTGGGAGTTCTTAAGTAATTTGATTAATTAAACTTTAATTTATCATGAACTTACTACCTGATAGTATTTTGCATGTCTATGTTGTTGTAGATAGATGGCCTGTGCTATTGTTCCGTTGAATTTTAATGCGTTCCTAGAGAAATCTAAGTTGAAAGATGATGGTAGCAACTACACGGACTGGGTCCGTAACTTGAGGATTATCCTCATTGCTGCATAGAAGAATTACGTCCTGGAAGCACTGCTAGGTGACAAACCCACTGCAGGAGCAACGCCAGATGTTGTGAACACCTTGCAGAGCAAAGCTGATTACTACTCAATAGTTCAGTGTGCCATGCTTTACGTCTTAGAACCGGGACTTCAACGACGTTTTGAACGTCATGGAGCATATGAGATGTTCCAAGAGTTGAAGTTAATATTTCAAGCAAATGCCTGGATTGAGAGATATGAAGTCTCCAATAAGTTCTACAGCTGCAAGATGGAGGAGAATAGTTCTGTCAGTGAACATATACTCAGAATGTCTGGGTACCACAACCACTTGACTCAACTGGGAGTTAATCTTCCTGATGATAGTGTCATTGACAGAGTTCTTCAATCACTACCACCAAGCTACAAGAGCTTCATGATGAACTATAATATGCAAGGGATGGATAAGACGATTCCTGAGCTCTTCGCAATGCTAAAAGCTGCAGAGGTAGAAATCAAGAAGGAGCATCAAGTGTTGATGGTCAACAAGACCACCAGTTTCAAGAAAAAGGGTAACAGGAAGAAGGGGAACTTCAAGAAGAACGGCAAGCCAGTTGCTGCTCAAGTGAAGAAACCCAAGTCTGGACCTAAGCCTAAGACTGAGTGCTTCTACTGTAATGGAACTGGTCACTGGAAGCGGAACTACCCCAAGTATTTGGCAGAGAAGAAGGATGGCAAAGTGAAAGGTATATTTGATATACATGTTATTGATGTGTACCTTACTAATGCTCGCAGTACTGTCTGGGTATTTGATACTAGTTCAGTTGGTAACATTTGCAACTCGAAACATGGGCTATGGATTAAGCGAAGATTGGCTAAGGACGAGGTGACGATGCGCGTAGGAAATGGTTCCAAAGTCGATGTGATTGCCATCGGCATGCTACCTCTACATCTACCTTCGGGATTGGTTTTAGACCTGAACAATTGTTATTTGGTGCCAGCGTTGAGCATGAACATTATATTTGGATCTTGTTTAATGTGAGACGGTTATTCATTTAAATCAGGGAATAATGGTTGTTCTATTTATATGAGTAATATCTTTTATGGTCATGCACCCTTGATGAGTGGTCTATTTTTACTAAATTTTGATAGCAGTGATACACATGTTCATAGTTTTGAAGCCAAAAGATGCAGAGTTGATAATGACAGTGCAACTTATTTGTGGCACTGCCGTTTAGTTCATATTGGTGTAAAGCACATGAAGAAACTCCATTCTGATGGACTTCTGGAATCACTTGATTATGAATCACTTGGTACTTGCGAACCATGCCTCGTGGGCAAGATGACTAAAACTCTGTTCTCCGGAACAATGGAGCAAGCAACTGACTTATTGGAAATAATACATACTGATGTATGCAATCCGATGAGTGTTGAGGCTCGCGGCGGGAATTGTTATTTTTTGATCTTCACAGATGATTTGAGCAGATATGGGTATATCTACTTGATGAAACATAAGTCTGAAACATTTGAAAAGTTCAAAGAATTTCAGAGTAAAGTGGAAAATCATCGTAACAAGAAAATAAAGTTTCTGCGATCTGATCATGAAGAAGAGTATTTGAGTTAGGAGTTTGGTCTTCATTTGAAACAATGCGGAATAGTTTCATAACTCACGCCACCTGGAACACCACAACGTAATGGTGTGACCGAACGTCATAACCGTAATTTATGGTGCAATCTATGATGTATCTTACCGATTTATCACTATCATTTTAGGGTTATGCATTAGAGACAGCTGCATTCACGTTAAATAGGGCACCATCTAAATCCGTTGAGACGACACCATATGAACTATGGTTTAGCAAGAAACCAAAGCTGTTGTTTCTTAAAGTTTGAGGTTATGATGCTTATGTGAAAAAGTTTCAAACTGATAAGCTCGAACCCAAATCGGAGTAGTGCGTCTTCATAGGATACCCAAAAGAAATTATTGGGTACACCTTCTATCACAGATCCGAAGGCAAGATATTTTGTTACTAAGAATGGATCCTTTCTAGAGAAGGAGTTTCTCTCGAAAGAAGTGAGTGGGAGGAAAGTAGAACTTGATGAGGTAATTGTACCTTCTACCGAATTCAAAAGTAGTTCATCATAGAAATCAGTTCCAGTGATTCCTACACCAATTTGTGAGGAAGCTAATGATGTTGATCATGAAACTTCACATCAAGTTACTACCGAACCTCGTAGGTCAACCAGAGTACGGTCTGCACCAGAGTGGTACGGTAATCCTGTTCTGGAAGTCATGTTACTAGACCATGACGAACCTATGAACTATGAGGAAGCGATGATGAGCCCAGATTCCGCAAAATGGCTTGAGGCCATGAAACCTGAGATGGGATCCATGTATGAGAACAAAGTATGGACTTTGATTGACTTGCCGGATGATCGATGAGTCATTGAGAATAAATGGATCTTCAAGAGGAAGACGTACGCTGATAGTAGTGTTACTATCTCCAAAGCTCGAATTGTCGCAAAATGTTTTCGACAAGATCAAGGTGTTGACTACGATGAGATTTTCTCACTCGTATCGATGCTTAAAAGTCTGTCCGAATCATGTTAGCAGTTGCTGCATTTTATGAAATGTGGCAAATGGATGTCAAAACTGCATTCCTTAATGGATTTCTGAAAGAAGAGTTGTATATGATGCAACCGGAAGGTTTTGTCAATCTTGAAGGTGCTAACAAAGTGAGGAAGCTCCAGCGATCCATCTATGGACTGGTGCAAGCATCTCAGAGTTGGAATATATGCTTTGATAAAGTGATCAAAGCATATGGTTTTATACAGACTTGCGGTGAAGCCCGTATTTACAAGAATGTGAGTGGGAGCACTACAACATTTTTGATAAATATATGTGAATGACATATTGTTGATCGGAAATAATGTAGAATTTTCTGGAAAGCATAAAGAAATGTTTGAAAGGATTTTTTCAAAGAAAGACCTCGGTGAAGCTACTTACATATTGAGCATCAAGATCTATAATGAGTACATACCTTGATAAGATTTTGAAGTAGTTCAAAATGGAACAGTCAAAGAAGGAGTTCTTGCCTGTGTTGCAAGGTGTGAAGTTGAGTAAAGACTCAAAACCCGACCACGACAGAAAAATAAAGAGAATGAAAAGTCATTCCCTATGCCTCAGTCATAGGTTCTACAAAGTATGCTATGCCGTGTACCAGACCTATTGTGTACCTCACCATAAGTTTGGCAAGAGGGTACAATAGTGATCCAGGAGTGGATCATTGGACAACGGTCAAAAATATCCTTAGTGGAATAAGGAAATGTTTTTCAGTTATGGAGGTGGCAAAGAGTTCGTTGTAAAGAGTTACGTCGATGCAAGCTTTGACACCAATCTGGATGACTCTAAGTCTCGATCTAGATACATATTGAAAGTGGGAGCAATTAGCTAGAGTAGCTCCGTGCAAAGCATGGTAGACATAGAAAATTTGCAAAATACATACGGCTCTGAATGTGGCAGACCCGTTGACTAAATTTCTCTCACAAGCAAAACATGATCACTCTTTGGGTGTTAATCACATAGCGATGTGAACTAGATTATCGACTCTAGTAAACCCTTTGGGTGTTAGTCAGATGGAGATGTGAACTACTCACATAAAGATGTGAACTATTAGCGTTAAATCACATGACAATGTGAACTAGATTATTGACTCTAGTGCAAGTGGGGGACTGAAGGAAATATGCCCTAGAGGCAATAATAAAGTTGTTATTTATATTTCCTTATATCATGATAAATGTTTATTATTCATGCTAGAATTGTATTAACCGAAAACTTAGTACATGTGTGAATACATAGACAAACAGAGTGTCACTAGTTTGCCTCTACTTGACTAGCTCGTTGAATCAATGATGGTTATGTTTCCTAACCATAGACATGAGTTGTCATTTGATTAACGGGATCACATCATTAGAGAATGATGTGATTGACTTGACCCATCCGTTAGCTTAGCACGATGATCGTTTAGTTTGTTGCTATTGCTTTCTCCATAACTATACATGTTCCTATGACTATGAGATCATGCAACTCCCGAATACCGGAGGAACACTTTGTGTGCTACCAAACATCACAACGTAACTGGGTGATTATAAAGGTCCTCTACAGGTGTCTCCGATGGTATTTGTTGAGTTGGCATGGATCAAGATTAGGATTTGTCACTCCGATTGTCGGAGAGGTATCTCTGGGCCCTCTCGGTAATGTACATCACTATAAGCCTTGCAAGCAATGTAGCTAATGAGTTAGTTACGGGATGTAGCATTACAGAATGAGTAAAGAGACTTGCCGGTAACGAGATTGAACAAGGTATTGAGATACCGACAATCGAATCTCAGGCAAATAACATACCGATAACAAAGGGAACAACATATATCGTTATGCGGTTTGACCGATAAAGATCTTCGTAGAACATGTAGGAACCAATCTGAGCATCCAGGTTCCGCTATTGGTTATTGACCGGAGACATGTCTCGGTCATGTCTACATAGTTCTCGAACCCGTAGGGTCCGCACGCTTAACGTTCGGTGACGATCGGTATTACGAGTTTATGTGTTTTGATGTACCGAAGGTAGTTGGAGTCCCGGATTTGATCACGGACATGACGAGGAGTCTCGAAATGGTCGATACGTAAAGATCGATATATTGGAAGCCTATGTTTGGGCATCAGAATGGTTCCGGTGAAATTGGGAGTATACCGGAGTACTGGGAGGTTACCGGAACCCCTCGGAAGGTATATGGGCCTTATTGGGCCTTAGTGGAAGAGAGGGGAAAGAAGCAAAGGAGGGCCCCCCAAGCCCAATCTGAATTGGGAGGGGAGCCGGGCCCCCCTTTCCTTCCTTCTTCCTCCTCCTTCCTTCTCTCCTAAAACCAACAAAGGGAAGGGGCAAGGGAGTCCTACTCCCGGGCGCGCCTAGAGAGGCCGCCCCCTCCCCCTCCTCCACTCCTTTATATACAGGGGAGGGGGCACCCCATAGACACACAAGTTGATCATTGATCTTTAGCCGTGTGCGGTGCCCCCCTCCACCATAATCCATCTCGGTAATATCGTAGCGGTGCTTAGGCGAAGCCCTGTTCCGGTAGCAACATCATCACCGTCATCACGCCGTCGTGCTGACGAAGCTCTCCCTCTAAGCTCTACTGGATCGTGAGTTCGTGAGACGTCACCGAGCCGAACGTGTATAGATCTCGGAGGTGTCGTATCTTCGGTACTAGATCGGTCGATCATGAAGACGTACGACTACATCAACCGCGTTGTCATAACGCTTCCGCTTAACGGTCTACGAGGGTACATGGACGACACTCTCCCCTCTTGTTGCTATGCATCACCATGATCTTGCGTGTGCGTAGGATTTTTTTTGAAATTACTACGTTCCCCAACAGTGGCATCCGAGCCAGGTTATTGCATAGATATTATATGCACGAGTAGAACACAAGTGAGTTGTGGGCGAAGCCCTACGAAGATTGTTCTTTACCAACACCGTCACCACGCCGTCGTGCTGCCGGAACTCATCTACTACTTCACCCCTCTTGCTGGATCGAGAAGGCGAGGACGTCACCGAGCCGAACGTGTGCAGAACTCGGAGGTGCCGTGCTTTCGGTACTTGGATCGGTCGGATTATGAAGACGTACGACTACATCAACCGCGTTGTCATAACGCTTCCGCTTACGGTCTATGAGGGTACATAGACGATACTCTCCCCTCTCGTTGCTATGCATCACCATGATCTTGCATGTGCGTGGGATTTTTTTTGAAATTACTGCGTTCCCCAACACACAATAGCTGTCCACTGAGGATAGATACCGTCAGCTAGGTAGTATCCTTTGTTGTAGTTGTGGCCGTTGATGTTAACATTCACCGGCGGGCAGTTGCCTTCGGCAAGCCTTGAAAACACTGGAGAGCGTTGAAGCACGTTGATATCATTGCGCAATTCGGCAATGCCGATGAAAGAGTGCTAGATCCAGAGATCTTGTGAGGCCACGACCTCAGGTATGACAGTGCAACCCTTGACATGGCCCCTATATTGCCCCTGCCAAGCAGAAGGGCAGTTCTTCCACTCCCAGTGCATACAGTCTATACTACCAAGCATCCCCGGGAAGCCCCTGCTGGCTTTCATCGCCAACAAGCGAGCTGTATTTGTAGCGTTTGGCTCTCTCAAGTACTCAGTGCCAAAACTGCAATCACAACCTTGCAGAACATGTACATGGACTCTAGGCACGTGGAGTCGCTCGTACAGGCGTACTTATCAATGAGATCACGGGGAACTCCGTATGCAAGCGTCTGAATAGCCGCGATGCATTTCTGATAAGAGGAGAATCCAATCTTTCCAAGGGCATCCTCCTTGCACTCGAAATACTTATCGTACCCGACCACCCCGTCTCGAATACGGTTGAAAAGATGGCTAGCCATGCGGAAATGGTGCCGGAATTGGTGATGTTTGAAGAGCGGGTCGGGTGTCTCAAAGTAGTCCTTCCAAAGAAGGAAATGGCCGCTCTCTCGGTTGAGATTCAACGCCGGAGTGTGCCCCGGGATCGAGCCTCGAAACAACGGCCGCTGATTACTAAGGTGGTCATGGACGACGAACACATCAGCCACCATCTCCTCATCGTCAGATGAAGAATCATCCGAGTCGCAAATAAAATTATGGAAAAGAACTCGTCAGCAGAGTCCATTTGTACCTTGCAGGCAAACCGTCGAACAACTTACGGGCGTCGTCGAAGAAGCAGGCCCGCGAAGAGACGTGCGCCTGCCTTGGACCAGTGGCTGCCCTGGCAGCATCCGGCTAGCGTGGCGGCGTCAGACGAGCGTGCCTGCGTTGTCGGAGGAGCTGGCCAGGGACGCGGGGGGTGCGGGTCCAAGGAGGTGCTCGTGTCGATATCGAGGGGGGAGGGGGGTGGCCCGACGGCGAGGCAGTGGTGCCGGTGACGTGCGCGGGGGGATGTATGTGGGTGCGGACTACTGGCGTGGGCACCGGAACTGGGCGGCGGCGGCGGGGTGGGATGGCCGTTTCGTGTCCGCGCCGACGCAAATGAGGCTCAAATTTGGACCGGAAATGGGTCGGCAGGCGAACAAAAAGCGGACGCGTTGGGCCGATTTTTGTGTCCGTTTTGACCCAACGGACACACTATGAAATGGGTCGGTGCGTTGGGTTACTCAAGTGTCTTTGATTTAGTACAAATACTTATTTTAAGACGGAGGGAGTATATGTTTGTTTTAAGTGAATAGGTCAAGCAATTCACACATAGATTTCGGCAGTCATGACAATTCACAATGCAAGGACAATTCATCATCACCCGCAAAAAAAAAAAGAACAATTCATCACAATGAAAATAAATGTCGCTATGTTATCCTAGTTTGAGATAATTTCTTTCAGGGAAAAAACGCTGCAGCTTGATTCAAGCATAGCTGTCTTGACTTTATCGACAAGGAAAACACTTTATGAAGTTACAAAACACGGAAGCCTGACAAACGGAGTGGACCAGAGGAAGCCACGAATAGCATCACCTTTCATTTAATCCCCCGAGCCAGCAAACACATCAACGACTCCACATAAATTCCACCATTGTGATGGGGACCTCCTGAGAAGTGGCGCTCCACGATGCACTCCCTTCAAATCCAGCTGAAACATGAACCCGGGAAAATTTCAGTCGACAGCTTACTTAATGAAGAAAACTAAACAAAAGGCTCTTTTGACTCACCTCCGAGGCAGAGTCATCGTTAATTTTATCAGTTTCATCTCCCAGACTCTCCTGTGAGGCCACTTCTCTGGCTTCGTCGTCATTCTCGAAACCATCAAATGCCTCATTTCTTGGTGTCTGACGGTTCTCAAAGATGTTGCAAATTACAGCAGATGCAGGATCGGGTGCCTCTGCTTCTGCTGTGCTGTGTTTGGTAACCTCTTCCTGTTTGTCATCTTCATAAACCAAATAATGGTGGGATGAAGCATCTGAGGAGGCTGCATCTTCACAAACAGAATGAAGTGACACCACTGATGCTTCCTTCTCGCTGCTGGAATCCTGACCTTCGTTTGAAGCTCCAACACTCTGCTCTGCATTTGCCTCCGTGATCAGAACTTCGGGCACGTTTTGTACTTCTTGCTTTTCACGAAAATCTTCCAGAGTCGCTATGCTATCAACAACCAGTTCAAGTACACTCTTTGCATCTTTTTCTTGGGTACTCCCTTCATCTGAGGATTCAAACTGTCCGGTTTCCTCATCTTCAACAAAAGAACCGTCAGGTGCCTGGTCTCTTGTTTCGTGCTTGTCAATGAAATCAATAATTTCATATGTACCACAAGCTGATAACTCCTTCCTATCGTCACGATATTCTTCACCATATTCGTCGCTAATACTATGATGATGACACGAAGTATTTGATGACACGACCATATTTTGCTTGCTTTCAGCAAGGAAGTCCGGTGACATCCCTCTCGGTTCGTCCATGTCAGGCAAATCATGAATTTCAGCTGAATCAGTGGAATACAGAGATGGAAATAAATCATCTGGTGTGCTACTGCTGTCCACTCTGATGTCGTGTTCATCCACAAACCAATCGACCGGCACATCCTGTACCTGACGCCATCCGGAAAATCCCTCTGAATCAGCCATGGTGGCACTGCTTGTCTCAAAGATATTCACATCTTCGACCAGTTTGTCGTCGTTCGTCCGAGGTACTTGAGAGAATCCATCAGCCCGAACTTCTTTTATCTCGAGTCTCCTGAAAGAATTGTCAGCCGTAGCAGTATCACCAGTCAGGTGTTCCGCCGCATGCCTCACAGCTTCCCCTTTCGCCTCTGAATTTCCCTCTTGCCCACTGTCTTCGACGTCGCTGGCAGGGCCGCCGATGCCGACATTCTTGACGGATTCGAGATCGTCATCGTTGCTCAAGAGCGAGGCGACGAAATAGAGCAAGGTGAACCAGAGAAACGACACCACAAAGGCAAGCAGGGCGAAGGAGAGAACAGGAGGAACCAGGAGGTAGGAGAGCAGCGAGAGGCGAGGGCGAGGCAACCACCGGAGGAGCGAGACTCGCCTGCGTGGCAGGTGGTAGTGGACGTGGACATGGCGGCATCTGCACCGGCATCTCGCCTCCCCTCCATGCTTCCTCTTGGCGCAGCCCGAAGCCATGTCAGCCGCAAGAATTCTTCTCTTCTCAATTAGAAATGGCAGGAAAGAGGATTCCAGGCGTCGCCTGTCTTCTCTCCGCTTGCTTTTCTGCCCGGTTGAAGGCGGAAATTTTTGAAATCTTCCGCTATCGGATCGGGACCCGCCAAGAAGTTTTCAAGCCGACGCAAGGGGGGCAGAGACGGGAACCTTGTCTTGTGATCATGATGGGTCGGGTAAAGTTGGGTCATGGATGCCTATCAGCAGCGAGTGTGTTCACAAAGATTGCAAGGAAGAAAGGTGGGGAAATTGATCTTATCTCTCCGACTGGGATTAGATGCCACTGTCATGCTGGCCACTGAGCATAGCAATTACATTAAGGCAAATTTTAAGATGGTCCCAACTATTAAGGACCCACCATTATTTCTGATCCAAGGGTCTAGATTGAACGAGGTAATAGGTCATCCAACACTCATATTTGGCAAGTTTTAGAAAAATAGGTCTGCCATCATTCATATTTGGCAAGTTTTAGAAAAATAATAGAATGCCCGTGCGATTGCCACGGGCTTCTGAAATACTTTGCTAGAGTTATTATACAAAGATAATGCATGCTAGATTTTACATGTAGAGACAATATAACACACGCACAATCGGATGATAGTTGAAGCCCACGCACTTGCGATTATTAAGGACAAAGGTTATGCGATTGGTCTTACACCATTGTGCAAGATCATATCATCTTTCATAAGGCATTTCAACTCATTGTTTGATAATAAGGCATCTCTACTGTCCACAAAGTTGGTTTTCTTGGGAGCAGACATGGTTGACTCGATGTCAGTGATATATTTAGATGTATAAACATAGTTTACCGCCATGATACAAAAATGAGCCAAACTAGTTCAACACAAAAAACAATATGACAAAGTAAGGACTGATAATAACACTGAAAAGATACCTTGTGCGATGACATTTGTATTTGTTTTTTCTTGATTTGTTATCAGCGCTTGCACGTCATTATGTTGTAAAAGGCTTTGGAAACTTTCAACCCCATCCAACGACGTGGCCTCGGAACCCTTGTCGATGGATTCTTTTTAAACATCGCCAGAATACATCTCTGTCTCTCCCATGTTCTGCAACAATAATCATACTCCCTCCATTTCATAATATAGTGCGCATGCGCTTTCCGAGGTCCAACTTTGACCATAAATTTAGCCAAGGAGACCAACTGCGGCGGAAGAAAAAATTATATAATTGAAAACTTCTTTCAAATACGAATTCACTGATATAATTTTCGCTCCCGCCGCAATCGGTCTTGATAGTTAAATTTACAGTCAAAGTTGAAGCACGTGGATAGAGGAAGCACTACATTATGGAATGGAGGGAGTATAAAAATGCACCTTTTGTATAACATACATATAAAGAAGGTTTAGACGTATGCACCTCTTCTCATGGTGTATTAGTTTGGTCCGTCATCGTTACATAAGTGCTTATGTGAGATGATATTTCTAAAAAAACATCGGAATCCAACACTTATTATTTCTGATGAACAAAAGTGGAATTGATAAAAATATTTTATACTACATTATATAAATAAACATATAAAATATATTTAAAAAAGTGAGACTAACACATTTTTATTTGCAATAAAAAGCTGGGTACCACTAATTACATATAAATATATACAAATCATATTAATAAACATGAGTGACACAATCCCCAAAAAAATTCACCTACCCAGCGTCACCCTCAAGTCACCCCCACTCTCACCATAGTCACCGGCATTCCTCACTCCCTCCGCCTCTCCAACTCCATCTCAATCCCCTCCCACTCTCCTACACGGCGGCATGAGGCACAGAGGCGATGCGGCGGCGTCATTTGCAGAGGAAGACAACCAGAGGCGGCGGCGACGGATCCCGACCATCTCCCCAAACTCTCCCCGCTAGAGAGTTGGATATCACAAAGCATGTTGACAGGGCACTATTAAACCCCAAGATTAATCGCTAGCTCCTGTCCTGTCTATATAAAAACGAGAGGATGCATTACATCCCATACTTCTTTCTAGCTAAACCTACACTCTGTAATTTATATTGAAATCTCTTAAAACACATATATTTAGGAACGGAGGGAGTATATTTGATATGAACATTTGTGTTTATCAGTACTGTTAACATCTTGGAGTACTGTCTGCATCTACATCACTAATTGTGACTATTCCTGATACGATAGTTATATTTCCTTCCATGATTGTTATCTGAGTTTCAATCTGCACTAAAAGATCTTCAGCGTACCATTGTTTTAGTTTTGCAGGCATCAAAACTATATCCGGCGGTCATGGTTGTACATGCCGCTGACCTTAGCCTACTTCTATGAGAGCTTTAGCAATGTCAGCGAAGTCTCCACTGGGCCGCCAAGATCACCAATGGTACTTAGATGGATGCATTACTTTGTTGTGAAGATGATAATGCGTTAAAGATAGACAAGGGACGGCAAGTAAATGTGGGGCACCAAATTTACCTGTGTGAAGCATGTAATGCTACCTAGCTGAAGCATTTGTCTAAGAATGTGATGTACAAACTCCAAAGAGTCATACTATGTTCAACAGCGGATACCGAGGACACGGATAGAAGTAGGCTAAGGTCAGCGGCCGGCTCGTGGCAGGAAGACATACCAGGTGATGGTGTTGCCGCTGCGGCCGCCGCAGCAGTCGAAGCTTGCTCCCTCAAGACGTCTCCGTGGTAGGGAGTCTGGCGTGGCCCTTGCAGACGCGGCGTCACCTGAGGTTCCGAGGGGCGGCGTGGTCACAGGAGCCTCCTCTTTTTTTGGAAGCCAAATCAAGGCACGTCCTGGTTCCTGGTTTTGAAAGCCTAATCAAGTCGATTCTTTATTCTTGATAGCCAAATCAATGCGACTGCTTTTTTTGGCAGCCACATCAACGCGTCTTTGTTTTTGAAAGCCTAATCAAGGTGATTCTTTATTTTTGATAGCCAAATCAATGTGATTCCTTTTTTGACAACCAAATCAACCCGCCTCCCTTTTCTGGGAGTAAATATTGGCGGCCTAGGGTTTTTAGTGGGGTTTGGTTTTTCAATGGGAGGAAAAAAATCGAGTGGGACGGGGTGGTGGGAGATGAGGTAAAAAAACCGCGGTTACCGGCCTACCATCTAGGACTTTAGGAGTAGAGATAGGAAGCACCAGAACCGAAAGTGATATATTCCTACCATATAGTCACACACTAGTAAAAGGAAACAATTGCATTCCTAAATAACATTATCAATGTCATTAAATGCAATGATGACACTACAGAAAATATTCCTACCATGTAATGATATATCATGAGGTCACACAATAGCGTGACAGTAGAGAAAATATGAATGTTTTTAATTTTTCCATAATTTATTAATGGGTGTAAAAATGCACATATATACCCATGTACTCTACCGGGTGGCAGACCCGGTAAGCAATCTCAAACCTTGATATATGCAAAAAAAATTACTCATGTACACCAACAAAGTTGAAGAAATAAAGAAAATGTGGCATCGTCCTGGTTAGCACAATTATCTATTAAGCTGTGAGTTCGAAACTTTGTATTCTTTTGCTACTTTCATCTATTTTTATTTTCCACTTTTTTATTTGATGTGATTACAACTAATTTGTTTTATTTGGAGGTTTGTAGACCACCTAACCGTGACTACAAACACTGGAGCGAGCTGAAGCCACGTCATCATCATCGCCTCTCCATCACCAAAACCAGGCAAAACTTCTTAACTAGCAGCTTAAGGGAAACTCCAACGCTGCACAATGTTCGTGGATGCATCAGGACGTGTCCGTGGATAGCTTGCGAGAAGCCGACCATCCAACCTGAGATTTGCTACAACTACAGGGGATTACGGGCTAAGAGCAACTATAACCAATCCCCTAAATTTAAGAGGAGTAAACGGTCAAGTATCATTTGGAGAAGTACTTTTACTCTTTTAAAAATTGGTCATTTCTAACCGATCCCCTAAACTTGGAGTAAAATTTTGTTTTTGCCAAAAAAAATCAATTTTAGTTTGCACACATATTAAATATTTGAACTAATATTAAATCCAAACATAATAATTAAGCTTCACACAATTCATGAATATTACAAATTCATAGTGTACAAACCAAATTATTCAAATTCAAACACACAAAAGGGTTCAATGAAGTGAATAGCATGACAAAAGCACAACTACGAAGTGCTATGGAAATGCCAATGGTGCTCAACAAAATCATCTTGGAGATGAACTTCTTGGTTCACGATCCTGTGATGTGCCATGAGGAGTCTTTGTATCCTATTTGTGTCATGCTCCGGCTCAACATGATTCACATAGGTGATGTATAGATAGTTCTTAGACATGCCTCTCTCATCTTCGACGCCATGTTATGCAAGATGATGCAGCATGTCATGATCTTCCACAAAACCTTGGGGTTCCAATACTCAGCAGGGCCCGAAGGATGGCAAAGCGCTTCTGAAGCACACCAAAAACTCTCTCTACATCCTTCATTATCGACTCTTGACACCTTTTGGACGTGAGATTGTCTTGATAAATGTGGCCCATGGAAGATAGATGTCATTTGCAAGGTAGTAACCCATCGTGTACTCATGGCCATTGACCTTGTAGTTGTAAGGACGAGCCTCTTCGAAAACAATCCTAGCAAACAGTGGTGATCTTGATGGCACATCATGTCATTATGAGGCCCATGCAATTCAAATAATGAATGTCAAATCCATAGATCCTCTGATGCAATAGCCTCAAGAGTCAGGAATGATTGTTGGATTGTTGCAGTGGCCTTTGTGCTGACCTTTCCACCATGCAGGACAATTCTTTCATCTCTAGTGCATGCAGTCAATTGATCCTACCCTCCTAGGCCATCCTATTTCTTCACTTAATGCCAACAACCTCTCAATGTCTTCCTTGTTGGTTTCCCTCAAGTACTCCAGCCCAAAGTGTAACACCACAATGCGGCTATATCTCCCACGTGTCGGGGCACGACTTAGAGGCATAGCCGCATGGTAGGTTTGTCGCAAGAGGGGTAATCTTCACACAATCCCATGTACTGAATAGGAAAGGGATAAAGAGTTGGCTTACAATCGCCACTTCACACAATACATGAATAGTTCATACAACATCCAGAGTACAATCAAGGTCCGACTACGAAACCAAAATAAAAGAAGACAACCCCAAATGCTAGATCCCCGATCGTCCCAACTGGGCTCCACTACTGATCAACAGGAAACGAAACAACACAATGAACAAGATCTTCATCGAGCTCCCACTTGAGCTCGGTTACATCACATGCACTGTCATCATTGGCACCTCCAACTGTTTGGACCTATCTGTGAGTCAGGAGGACTCAGCAATCCCTCATCTGCGCGATCAAGACTATTTAAGCTTATGGATAGGAAAGGGGTAGTGAGGTGGAGCTGCAACAAGCACTAAGCATATATGGTGGCTAACATACACAAATAAGAGCGAGAAGAGAAGCAACGCAACGGTCGAGAAGCTAGAAGTGATCAAGAAGTGATCCTGAAACTACTTACGTTCAAGCATAACACAAGAACCGTGTTCACTTCCCGGACTCCGCCGGAAAGAGACCATCACGGCTACACACGCGGTTGATTCATTTTAATTAAGTTCAGTGTCAAGTTCTCTACAACCGGACATTAACAAATTCCCATCTGCCCATAACCGCGGGCACAGCTTTCAAAAGTTCAAAACCCTGCAGGAGTGTCCCAACTTAGCCCATCACAAGCTCTCACGGTCAACGAAGGATATTCCTTCTCCTAGGAAGACCCGATCAGTCTCGGAATCCCGGTTACAAGACATTTCGACAATGGTAAAACAAGACCAGCAAAGCCACCCGATGTGCCAACAATCCCGATAGGAGTCGCACGTATCTCGTTCTTAGGGCAACACCGGATGAGACATGCTATGAGTAAAACCAGCCCTCGAGTTTCCCCGAGGTGGCCCCGCAGGCAGCTCGGTTTGGACCAACACTTAGAGAAGCACTGGCCGGGGGGTTAAAATAAAGATGACCCTCGGGAGCGCGACTCCCAAGGGAAAAGTAGGTGGTGGTGAGGCAAATGGTAAAAGCAAGGTTGGGCCTTGCTGGAGGAGTTTTATTCAAAGCGAACTGTCAAGGGGTCCCCATAACACCCAACCGTGTAAGGAACGCAAAAGCAAGGAACATAACACCGGTATGACGGAAACTAGGGCGGCAAGAGTGGAACAAAACACCAGGCATAAGGCCGAGCCTTCCACCCTTTACCAAGTATATAGATGCATTAATATAAATAAGAGATATTGTGATATCCCAACATATCCATGTTCCAAACATGGAACAAACTTCAGCTTCACCTGCAAATAGCAACGCTATAAGAGGGGATGAGCAAAAGCGGTAACATAGCCAAACAAAAGTTTGCTAGGAAAGGAGGGTTGGAGGCTTGACATGGCAATATGGAAGGCATGATATAGCAAGTGGTAGGTATCGCGGCATAGCAATAGAGCGAACAACTAGCAAGCAAAGATAGAAGTGATTTCGAGGGTATGATCATCTTGCCTTAGATCCCGCAAGGAAGAAGAGCGAGTCCATGAAGAAGACAAACGGACGAAGTCGAACGAATCCTCACAAACGCGACGTTATCGGAACTAATCCGAAGAAGCAACACCGGAAAGAAGCAAACAACATGGTAAACAACCATCACATAAACATGGCATGATGCACAACCAAGTATGATGCATGTCCGGTTTAATGAGGCATGGCATGGAAAAATGCACAAACAATCCTACAAATTAAGTGGAGTTGCATATTGACGAAACACCACGTGACTTATTTAGTTCTCTCTTGTTTAGGTACCCCAACAATATTAAATGTTGATTAACATGGCAAGAGGTGAAGCACAACACAACTACCCATCTAGGCAAGTTTAAAAGAGGCCAGAAACAACGAACAACAATTCCGGTAAATCCCCATATGTATATTTTAGATTTGGTGCTGTTCTGCCCTAAACCATATGTTAGAGTTGCTAAACATGCAAGAGGAGTGCACGATGTTAAACTAGGCATTTTTTTACCCCATTTACATATAAAGTTTATTAGGTTTGGAGCTACGGTTATTTAGTTATGAAATAAAGCATTTTAACATGGCAAGAGGCAAAATATATGCAAACATCATTTTAAACATTTTTAACATGCATGAAAGTTGGATATTATGAAACTAGATAAAATTCTAAGCATGTTTCATATGTAAAACATTTTAATACGATGCACGGTTAAAGAGTTATTATATGCATGAAGTTTAGGGGCTAAACTACAAAATTGCTCGTCTCTGAATAATGCTAAAATCGCAGATGCTAAAAAATCATACATGGGCCGAAACAGAGGCTTGCCCAACAGTGGAAAAGGCCGGGAGGCTGCTCACCCAATGGCTAGATCTGGCTAGGCCGAACGAGGGGGAGGCCCGTGGGCGAGGCAGAGGGGGGTTGGGTCCTGGCGCTCGTCCATGTTGGCTCGGATCGAGGCCGCGGTCAACGCGAGGTAGGGACGCGGGCTCCAGGTCGTGACGCTCATCTCCCACAAAAAGAAGGTGCAGCAGCGGAACCGGTCAACTGGCACGATGACGCACGGGACTCCGGCGACGAGGCCTGGAGGCGATGCAGGGAAGGTAAGCGGCGGGACTCGTGCTCGAGACGAATAGAGGGACGCAGCGGCTTGATGAATAGGCTCAATGGCAGCGGCTTGCGGAGGTGCTGGTGGTCGAGGTCGTCGACGGGAAGGCGAGGAAACAGCTCGGCGGCGATGAGATCCGGGCGAAGAAGGCCCTGGCGCGACGCGGGTGACACGGCAGCGTGGACGGGGAGACTTGGCACTGGAACGGGTCAATGCAGGGGCGGAAACGCTCGCTCGATGTGTTCATCTCCAAGCGCAGACGAGCAGGACGCGGAGCAACACCTGCAGTGGCCGGACTTGGGGCTCAAGCAGCGGCAACGTCGCGTGCAGGGGAGGTGGACGACGGCGGGGCTCCACCAGATCTGACGAAGGGAGCCGGTCCCCGATGGTGGGAGTCGAACAATACAATGACGGCTCGGCTTCGGAGCTTCGCCAGAGGCATGCGGGCACGGCAGCGCTGCCGGAGGAGATGTAGGCATCGAGGAGGGTTCGGGACGGGGATGCCGGCGTGGAGAGGAGCGCTCGGGCGCGGCTGCTTCTTGGGGCGACGAAGAGGAGCTCCTCTCCTCGTGGAGCTCCGGGACGAGGGGGCGACGGGATCACAGGCGTGGGCCGTTCTGGGAGGTGTTGGAGGGTGCTAGCAGTGGAGAGGCTCGACGGAGCAGACCAGGGCGCGGGGTCGAGGTCCGGTGCACGCGCACGGGAGGAGCGGGGCTCTTCTTGCGGGAGGCTGGGAGCGAGGCTGCGGTGGATGCAGAGAGTGGAGGCGGAGGGGATTGGATCGGGGAAACAGTGGAGGCGCTGGGTTGGGCGATGGGGATCCTGAGGTGGGAGAAAGACATTGGCAGCGACAAAGGGGGATTTGATGGATGGGACAAACTGCCTAGGATCTAGGGTTGGTCTAGTTTATATAGTGAGTGGGTTAGATTAGGGGCTATCTCGTCCCTCTGATCAAAATTGGACAGTCAGGAAAAATAGGCTAGGGAGTCCAAATAAGAAAACAGTGATGTTTTGTAGATGTTTGTGGATGATCCGGACCCATTGGTAACGTCATAGCGGGTCGGGTTCGGGACAGTTTCAGACATGGGCGAGGGTTTGATGCACTGTGCAAAGAGGGAGTAGGTGGTTTGACAAGAGGGAAACGATAACCCGGTTGGTCTCGGAACGGTCAACAAAGGTGAGTGATGTCTACTACACAACCTTCTTCTTGTATACGCTGTTGGGCCTCCAAGTGCAGAGGTTTGTAGGACAGTAGCAAATTTCCCTCAAGTGGATGACCTAAGGTTTATCAATCCGTGGGAGGCGTAGGATGATGATGGTCTCTCTCAAACAACCATGCAACCAAATAACAGAGTCTCTTGTGTCCCCAACACACCCAATACAATGGTAAATTGTATAGGTGCACTAGTTCTGCGAAGAGATGGTGATACAAGTGCAATATGTATGGTAGATATAGGTTTTTGTAATCTGAAAATATAAAAACAGCAAGGTAACTAATGATAAAAGTGAGCACAAACGGTATTGCAATGCTAGGAAACAAGACCTAGGGTTCATACTTTCACTAGTGCAAGTTCTCTCAACAATAATAACATAATTGGATCATATAACTATCCCTCAACATGCAACAAAGAGTCACTCCAAAGTCACTAATAGCGGAGAACAAACGAAGAGATTATGGTAGGGTACGAAACCACCTCAAAGTTATCCTTTCTGATCGATCTATTCAAGAGTCCGTAGTAAAATAACATGAAGCTATTCTTTCCATTCAATCTATCATAGAGTTCGTACTAGAATAACACCTTAAGACACAAATCAACCAAAACCCTAATGTCACCTAGATACTCCAATGTCACCTCAAGTATCTGTCGGTATGATTATACGATATGCATCACACAATCTCAGATTCATCTATTCAAACCAACACAAAGTACTTCAAAGAGTGCCCCAAAGTTTCTACCGGAGAGTCAAGACGAAAACGTGTGCCAACCTCTATGCATAGGTTCATGGGCGGAACCTGCAAGTTGATCACCAAAACATACATCAAGTGGATCAATAGAATACCCCATTGTTACCACAGGTATCCCACACAAGACATACATCAAGTGTTCTCAAATCCTTAAATACTCAATCCGATAAGATAACTTCAAAGGGAAAACTCAATCCATTACAAGAGAGTAGAGGGGGAGAAACACCATAAGATCCAACTATAATAGCAAAGCTCGCGCTACATCAAGATCGTACCACCTCAAGAACACGAGAGAGAGAGAGAGATCAAACACATAGCTACTGGTACATACCCTTAGCCCCGAGGGATAACTACTCCCTCCTCGTCATGGAGAGCACCGGGATGATGAAGATGGCTACCGGAGAGAGATTCCCCCCTCCGGCAGGGTGCCGGAACGGGTCTAGATTGGTTTTTGGTGGCTACGGAGGCTTTTGGCGGCGGAACTCCCGATCTATTGTGATACCCGTTGTTTTTAGGGTATATGGGTATATATGGGAGGAAGAAGTACGTCGGTGGATCTCCGGGCTGTCCACGAGGTAGGGGGCGCGCCCAGGGGGGTGGGAGCGCCCCCCACCCTCGTGGGCAGCCTGGGACTCTCCTGGTCCATCTCCGATACCCCGTGGGCTTCTTCTGGTCCGAAAATAATTTCCGTGAAGTTTCAGGTCAATTGGACTCCGTTTAATTTTCCTTTTCTGCGATGCTCTAAAACAAGGAAAAAACAGTAACTGGCACTGGGCTCTGGGTTAATAGGTTAGTCCCAAAAATAATATAAAAGTGTATAATAAAGCCCATAAACATCCAAAACAGATAATATAATAGCATGGAACAATCAAAATTATAGATACATTGGAGACGTATTAGCGAGGGGTTTGATGGGCTCAGAAAAGAGAGAGAAGAGAGATACTCGACAACAGTTTCGGAGACCGAAATGTCCGACGAAAGACCGACTACTATTGCTGCTATAGTTATCCGTTGGGGCGTCAAACGGACTCCGAAAGCGATGAAACTTGGCAGGCGGTCTATCTACACTAAAACAACACTGCATGCCAACTTTCATCCCATTCCGAGAACATTTTCCGGCCACTTATAAAATACTATTTCAGACATGTCGCGGGCACGTGCGAGTGTGGTTGGGCTCAGAACGGACAACGGAGAGAACGGGGAGACCCGGACGAATGCAAGTTTTGAAAACATGATGATGCAATGCACATGATGACATGATACAATGCAACACGCAAGCAAAAGACATGGCAACGTCGGTGAATAACTAGAAGACACCTGGCGCGTTGGTCTCGGGGCGTCACAACACTCCACCACTACGAGAGGATCTCGTCCCGAGATCTAGGATGGCACCGGAGGGAAACAGAAGAGGAAGAGAAGAGGTAAAACTAAGTTGCTTCTTTGAAAAACGAGTGAAACCAAAGAGCCTTGAGAGGTTGAACAACTTGAAAGAAAGAATACAACAAAGATGAACAAAGTTGACAATCTCCGTCAGAAAAGAGGAACAAGGACGAACAAATTCGGACAACACTCCGGTTGAAAAGAGATGCAAGACTTGATAAGATGAAAAGAACTTGAGCAGATGACACAACACTCCGGTTAAATGGATAAGCATCCCAATAGCAACATTCCCGATGGAAGGGTTTCGGTGAAATCTAAACCAAGATACTCCAACGAAGAGATTAATGGATTTAAAATACCTCATTCTTGATAACTTGTAAATCATGAAACACGAAGGGAAATTATCAAGAATGACATAACACCACCTCAAAAGATAAGGGAGAAGGGATTGAACTTTGAAATGCAAGATGAAGAATACTTGAGCTCCTCTGAAAAGAATCTCGATGAACACTTCGAGAAGGAATTTAATCCTTGATGAACCATCACGTAGAGCCTCCATGAAGAACTCCGGTAATAAAAGGATGATAGAAAGAAAGAGAAGTTGAAAACACAAGGTGAATCCTTGCAATGATTTAGATGAACCTTCATGGTGATATAGTTGAGAGATCTTTGGAACTCCGGGAAAAGTATGAAGCACTTGAACCGAGAATTTACTCATTGTGAACAAACTCTGGAAGAATGAACCCATCATTTGGATGAAGCAAGAATAAGAGTTATGTTATGAGTATCCTTCACCAAATTAAATTGATGCCAATCAACGGATTGCATACAACTTATTCCGGTAGAAAGGATTAAGAGAGAGATATCGATAACTTGAGAAGGTCTTCAACGAACCACCGGTAGGATTGAAACAACGAATGAATCAATATGATAACCATGGAAGAGAATCTTGAGCAAACCACCGTAAGAATTGAAAATGAACAAAGAAAAGATAAGGAAACACCAGGAAGAATTAGAAAACGAATGAAGATACTTGAGGGAATTTGATACATGAGAACGAATAGATCACGAACTGATTAGAGAATATTTGAATGATGCACCGGTAAGATTTGGAGAACAATAGCTGAAAGCGGAGAATGAATAAATCTTCTGAAATGATGGCCTTCGGAGAATCAAACTAAAAAGACTCTTAAATTTCTTCGGATGGTTGAAAATAATTGTCATAATCAAAAACAATTATGAGAGGATGGCATCAAGCTTGAACTATGCATCTCTGAAAGAACGGATAAGATTTGGAGGAAAAACTCTTCTTCGGTCTTCAGATGTTGAGAATGTCGATGAGAAACACCACCTTGAATTGTTGAGGCACTCCGGGATGAAGAATAGAAAGGTTGAACCAACGATGAAAAGAATTTGAAAGATCTTGGAGAAAGACATATGACTGATGACAATTCATTTTTACGTCAAACTTTGAAAGATTTTAGAATAGCTCCAGAAAAATTAGAAGAGTCAGGTAAGATCCTGGGAAAAGACCTGTGGGTTAGGGCCCACTCAAAAGACACACCTTCGAACGATTACTTGAAAGGGAGATTGCACCGGTTGAATTAAATGGCTTGTATGAGATAACAACCTCGAAATAACTTGAACGGATTGAGAATGGAAACGTGAATTTTTTGAGATATCTTCGGCACTTCGGAACAAATGGGAAACGAGAGGTGAAAGATTAGGGGGGGGGTGCCCCGGCAAGAGAAAGCATTTGTAATGAGGAAATGGATATAATCAACACCAAAAGCTTGAATTGCATCCACCGGAGAAGAAAGAGAACGAAGAATGATGAACTTGAAGCTCCGTTAGCATCTTCCTGAGAATCACCAGATAAGAACATTGATGGAAAAGAATGGAGAGACTTGCCATCAATAAAAGGATACTTGAATAATAAATTCGAGTCCTTATAGAAAAAGGGTGCGAGGGCGGGAAAACAAAGGCAATTTCGGACGGATGAAACAAATAGCGTTGAGAAGACTTTGAGTTGATCTTGCGGATGGGAAAATGATCGGATCCACTTGAAGAGAAACACGCCGGTTGAAAAGGATTGACATGACAATCTCGATTATCATGAAGGATTAGTATTCACATAGAAATATGAGAACACCATTTAGGAAAGGTATGGAATCAACATTTGACATTGAAGCAACTCGAATACCACAAACCAAAACAAAAACAAAGGATTGGCTTGCAGAATAAGCCGGAAACAAACATATGATAGACCCCATATCGTATCATGTGTCTGTTAGAAGGATATCCTACGTGATACTTGAATTCCCACTTATAAACTCCCGAAACTTTCTGGTTATGCAATCGGGTGTTGGGGATACAGGGGAAGCATAATATCTCACCCAAACTAACAATTCCTACATCCAGTTGTATCCATCCTTCAACACATAACCAAGAAACCTTCAGAAATCATGTACCTCAACCTTCAAAAAGCATCCGTCATACAAGTTATGGCAATACTCCCGAACTCCCGCCCTAGTATTGGGTGGCGTTGAGGTTATCTCACCAACAACTGCATAAAAGAGATTTTCGATGTCGGCGAAACTCAGGTATTCCAGAACTTCAACGATAAAATTGTGACAACAACACCTCAGAGCTCAACTCCCCGGGACACTGCCACAACCCCTAAATGTCAGGAGGCACCAAGAACAATGTTCTCATCACAAAACCATCGGAACGATTCCAAGATACCCGCGTGATCCTAAAAAAATTTCGTGAAATTTGAGGAGGGAAGAGTCAAAACTCTACGTCAGGAGGCCTCACCAGAGCCACGAAGGGACTGAGGAGTAAAAAGAATCCTACTCTCTGATATATATAATCCTAAGACTCAAAAGATTTTGTTCTAGACTCAACAACGTCAGCGATTCGATCAAGCAGGGGGCTCCTAAGTCGGGGATGGCTCTGATTACCAACTTGTAACACCCACAATGTGGCTATATCTCCCACGTGTTGGGGCACGACTTAGAGGCATAGCCGCATGGTAGGTTTGTCGCAAGAGGGGTAATCTTCACACAATCCCATGTGCTGAATAAGGAAGGGATAAAGAGTTGGCTTACAATCGCCACTTCACACAATACATGAATAGTTCATACAACATCCAGAGTACAATCAAGGTCCGGCTAAGGAACCAAAATAAAATAAGACAACCCCAAATGCTAGATCCTCGATCGTCCCAACTAGGCTCCACTACTGATCAACAGGAAACGAAACAACACAACGAACAAGATCTTCATCGAGCTCCCACTTGAGCTCGGTTATGTCACCTGCACTGTCATCATTGGCACCTGCAACTGTTTGGAAGTATCTATGAGTCACGAGGACTCAACAATCTCACACCCGCGAGATCAAGACTATTTAAGCTTATGGGTAGGAAAGGGATAGTGAGGTGGAGGTACAACAAGCACTAAGCATATATGGTGGCTAACATACGCAAATAAGAGCGAGAAGAGAAGCAACACAATGGTCGAGAAGCTAGAAGTGATCCTGAAACTACTTACGTTCAAGCATAACACAAGAACCGTGTTCACTTCCCAGACTCTGCCGGAAAGAGACCATCACGGCTACACACGCGATTGATTCATTTTAATTAAGTTCAGTGTCAAGTTCTCTACAACCGGACATTAACAAATTCCCATCTGCCCATAACCGTGGGCACGTCTTTTGAAAGTTCAAAACCCTGCAGGGGTGTCCCAACTTAGCCCATCACAAGCTCTCACGGTCAATGAAGGATATTCCTTCTCCCAGGAAGACCCGATCAGTCTCGGAATCCCGGTTACAAGACATTCCGACAATGGTAAAACAAGACCAGCAAAGCCACCCGATGTGCCGACAATCCCGATAGGAGTCGCACGTATCTCGTTCTAAGGGCAACACCGGATGAGGCATGCTACGAGTAAAACCAGCCCTCGAGTTTCCCCGAGGTGGCCCCGCAAGTGGCTCGGTTCAGACCAACACTTAGAGAAGCACTAGCCCAGGGGGGGGGGGTTAAAATAAAGATGACCCTCGGGAGCGCGACTCCCAAGGGAAAAATAGGTGGTGGTGAGGCAAATGGTAAAACCAAGGTTGGGCCTTGCTGGAGGAGTTTTATTCAAAGCAAACTGTCAAGGGGTCCCCATAACACCCAACCGTGTAAGGAACGCAAAATCAAGGAACATAAAACCAGTATGACGAAAACTAGGGCGGCAAGAGTGGAACAAAACACCAGGCATAAGGCCGAGCCTTCCACCCTTTATCAAGTATATAGATGCATTAATATAAATAAGAGATATTGTGATATCCCAACATATCCATGTTTCAAACATGGAACAAACTTCAGCTTCACCTGCAAATAGCAACGCTATAAGAGGGGCTGAGCAAAAGCGGTAACATACCCAAACAACGGTTTGCTAGGAAAGGAGGGTTAGATGCTTAACATGGCAATATGGGAGGCATGATATAGCAAGTGGTAGGTATCGGGGCATAGCAATAGAGCGAACAACTAGCAAGCAAAGATAGAAGTGATTTCGAGGGTATGGTCATCTTGCCTTAGATCCCGCAAGGAAGAAGAACGAGTCCATGAAAAATACAAACGGATGAAGTCGAATGAATCCTCACAAACACGACGTTATCGGAACTAACCCGAAGAAGCAACACCGGAAAGAAGCAAACAACATGGTAAACAACCATCACACATAAACATGGCATGTTGCACAACCAAGTATGATGCATGTCCGGTTTACTGAGGCATGGCATGGCAAAATGCACAAAGAATCCTACAAATTAAGCGGAGCTCAATATGCAGCTCCATTGCATATTGATGAAACACCACTTGACTTATTTAGTTCTCTCTCGTTTAGGTACCCAACAATATTAAATGTTGATTAACATGGCAAGAGGTGAAGCACAACAAAACTACCCATCTAGGCAAGTTTAAAAGAGGCCGGAAACAACGAACAACAATTCTGGTAAATCCCCATATGCATATTTTAGACATGGTGCTGTTCTGCCATAAACCATATTTTAGAGTTGTTAAACATGCAAGAGGGGTGCACCATGTTAAACTAGGCATTTTTCTACCCCATTTACATATAAAGTTTATTAGGTTTGGAGCTACGGTTATTTAGTTATGAAATAAAGCATTTTAACATGCCAAGAGGCAAAATATATGCAAACATCATTTTAAACATTTTTAACATGCATGAAAGTTGGATATTATGAAACTAGACAAAATTCTAAGCATGTTTCATATGTAAAACATTTTAATACAATGCACGGTTAAAGAGTTATTATATGCATGAAGTTTAGGGGCTAAACTGCAAAATTCATGGTCTCTGAATAGTGCTAAAATCGCATATGCTAAAAAAACATACATGGGCCGAAACAAAGGCTGGCCCAATAGTGGAAAAGGCCGGGAGGCTGCTCACCCAACGGCCAGATCTGGCTGGGCCGAACGAGGGGGAGGCCCGTGGGCGAGGCAGAGGGGGGTTGGGTCCTGGCGCTCGTCCACGCTGGCTTGGATCGAGGCCGCGGTCAATGCAAGGTAGGGACGTGGGCTCCAGGTCGTGACGCTCATCTCCCATGAAAAGAAGGCGCAGCAGCAGAATCGGTCAACTGGCACGACGACGCACGGGACTCCGGCGACGAGGCATGGCGGCGATGCAGAGAAGGGAAGCGGCGGGACTCGTGCTCGAGACGAATAGAGGGACGCAGTAGCTTGATGAAGAGGCTCATCGGCAGCGGCTTGCAGAGGTGCTGGTGGTCGAGGTCGTCGGCGGGAAGGCGAGGAAACAGCTTGGTGGCGATGAGATTCGGGCGATGAAGGCCCTGGCGCGACGCGGGTGACACGACGGCGTGGACGGGGCGACTTGGCGCTGGAACGGGTCAATGCAGGGGCGGCAACGCTCGCTCGATGTGTTCATCTCCAAGTGCAGACGAGCAGGACACGGGGCAACACCTGCAGTGGCCGGACTTGGGGCTCAAGCAACGGCAACGTCGCGTGCATGGGAGGTGGACGGCGGCGGGGCTCCACCGGATCTGACGAGGGAAGCTGGTCCCCGATGGTGGGAGTCGAACAGTACAACGACGGCTCGGCTCCGGAGCTTCGCCAGAGGCATGCGGGCACGGCAGCGCTGCCGGAGGAGATGCAGGCGTCAAGGAGGGTTCGGGACGGGGATGCCGGCGTGGAGAGGAGCGCTCGGGCGCGGCTGCTTCTTGGGGCGACGAAGAGGAGCTCCTCTCCTCGTGGAGCTCCGGGACGAGGGGGCGACGGGAGCACGAGCGCGGGCCGTTCTGGGAGGTGCTGGATGGTGCTAGCGGTGGAGAGGCTCGACGGAGCAGACCAGGGCACGGGGTCGAGGTCCGGTGCACGCGCACGGGAGGAGCGGGGCTCTGCTTGCGGGAGGCTGGGAGCGAGGCTGCGGTGGATGCAGAGAGTGGAGGCAGAGGGGATTGGATCGGGGAAACAGTGGAGGCACTGGGTTGGGCGATGGGGATCCCGAGGTGGGAGAAAGACTGGCGGCGGCGGAGGAGGATTTGATGGATGGGACAAACTGCCGTTGGTAACGTTAGAGCGGGTCGGGTTCGGGACAATTTCAGACATGGGCGAGGGGTCGATGCACTATGCAAAGAGGGAGTAGGTGGTTTGACAAGAGGGAAACGATAACCCGGTTGGTCTCAGAACGGTCAACGAAAGTGAGGGGTTTGATGGGCTCAGAAAAGAGAGAGAAGAGAGATGCCCGAGAGCAGTTTCGGAGACCAAAACGTCCGACGAAAGACCAACTACTATTGCCGCTATAGTTATCCGTTGGGGCATCAAACGGACTCCAAAAGCGATGAAACTTGGCAAGCGGCCTATCTACACTAAAACAACACCGCATGCCAACTTTCATCCCATTCCGAGAATATTTTCTGGCCACTCATAAAATACTATTTCTGACATGCCGCGGACGCGTGCGAGTGTGGTTGGGCTCAGAACGGACAACGGACAGAACGGGGAGACCCGGACGAATGCAAGTTTTGAAAACATGACGATGCAATGCTCATGATGACATGATACAATGCAACACGCAAGCAAAAGACATGGCAACGTCGGCGAATAACTGGAAGACACCTGGCGCGTTGGTCTCGGGGCGTCACACAAAGATATCAATCATGGCTCTTATGTATCTTTTGAACAACCTCCAAGATTGTACCTTCTCCAATGCGAACATAGTCATTAATGGCATCAGCGGAATACCCACAGGCTAGCAGTTGAACGGTCGTGATACACTTTATCAAAGGGCCCACACTTGTATCTCCACATACATTCCTCGTGACCTTGAACCGATCATTATGTTTTTCCACGACATTTGAAATGGTGAGAAAGATACTTGTGTGCATTCAAAATAGCTAGCAATACTACTTCTCCAGATAGGTTGGATTCGGGTCTACATAATCCCTCATGATCTTGGCATGGCCCTTCGCTTATCACAATTGAAGTGTATGCGGACGAACTATGATCATCTCCTCGGCCACCGAATATCATCGTTGAAGATCATGCCAGCGACCATTTCAAAGTCAGCGTCATCTTCTTCCTTAGATGATGATGAAGAGTCCACTAACATCATCTCTCTCAGCCTCTTCATCTTCAATTTAAATGACTGGGTTCAATTCAATTGACAAAAGGAAATACAAGGAAAATCAAAAAAAATAAAAACTCATCGAACACTTGCAAGGCGGTGGATGTGTCACGGCTGATCGGCGATGTTGAACCGATAGTAGGGGTGGCATGGCCTAGAGATGGTCGACACAACACGGTGAGGAGTCGGTGAGGCTACAAGGAAGAAGATCTGATCCGCTTTCCGACAATGGCGACGTATGAGCTCGATTCTAGTGACTGCCTTTGTAGGATCGTAAGTAGGTCTAGAGGGGGTGATTAGACTACTTGACCAAATGAAAACCTAGCTTTTCCCAATTTTAGTTCTTGGCAAGTTTTAGCAATTCTCACAAGCCAACACATCAACCAACTCTAATGTCACCTAGATACTCCTGAGTGAGAGAACGGATAGAGAAAGGTTTCCTGGCAATGTGGTTGAGGGACCACCAGCATCCTCATCTGACTAGATCCTCTTCCTTGCAGCATCTCGGTGAGAGGTTCATGTTCGACCTCCATGAGGTCACGGTGGCAGTCGCGGATGATTATGAGCCCCCCAAGGATGAGTCCGAGACAATTAGTGCACGACTGAGGTAGGTGCTCACCCAATGATGTCGTCGCCCCAAGCATTGGAGGTTTGTCCACACCGGTGCTCCCTCTCCGGTTGTAACAAATCCATCTAAATTTGGTTCGGTTTCCTTCTCATTGGGAGACACAAATACGATAGTTATCAATCCACACGTTGCCCTGCCTCAATGAAATAAATGCCTCAGAACCCCCAACCCAGACCACCTTGCACCAAAGTGTTGGGGAACGTAGTAATTTCAAAAAAATTCCTACGCACACGCAAGATCATGGTGATGCATAGCAATGAGAGGGGAGAGTGTTGTCCACGTACCCTCGTAGACCGTAAGCCGAAGCGTTAGCACAACGCGGTTGATGTAGTCGTATGTCTTCACGATCCGACCGATCAAGTACCAAACGTACGGCACCTCCGAGTTCAGCACACGTTCAGCCCGATGACGTCCCTCGAACTCTGATCCAGCCGAGTGTTGAGGGAGAGTTTCGTCAGCACGACGGCGTGGTGACAATGTTGATGTTCTACCGACGCAGGGCTTCGCCTAAGCACCGCTACAGTATTATCGAGGTGGACTATGGTGGAGGGGGGCACCGCACACGGCTAAGAGACGATCAACTTAATCAACTTGTGTGTCTAGAGGTGCCCCCCTTCCCCTGTATATAAAGGAGCAAGGGGGAGGCGGCCGGCCTAGGAGAAGGGCGCGCCAAGGGGGGAGTCCTACTCCTACCGGGAGTAGGACTCCTCCTTTCCTTGTTGGAGTAGGAGAGAAGGAAAGAGGTGGAGAGGGAGAAGGAAAAGGGGGCTGCACCCCTTGTCCAATTTGGACCAGAGGGGGGGCGCAGGCCTCCTTCCTTTTGGCCTCTCTCCTCTATTCCTGTATGGCCCAATAAGGCCCATATACTCCCCGGCGAATTCCCGTAACTCTCCGGTACTCCGAAAAATATCCGAATCACTCGGAACCTTTCCGAAGTTCAAATATAGTCGTCCAATATATCGATCTTTATGTCTCGACCATTTCGAGACTCCTCGTCATGTCCCCGATCTCATCCGGGACTCCGAACTCCTTTGGTACATCAAAACACATAAACTCATAATATAACCGTCATCGAACTTTAGGCGTGCGGACCCTACGGGTTCGAGAACTATGTAGACATGACCGAGACACGTCTCCGGTCAATAACCAATAGCGGAACCTGGATGCTCATATTGGCTCCCACATATTCTACGAAGATCTTTATCGGTCAAACCGCATAACAACATACATTGTTCCCTTTGTCATCGGTATGTTACTTGCCCGAGATTCGATCGTCGGTATCTCAATACCTAGTTCAATATCGTTACCGGCAAGTCTCTTTACTCGTTCCGTAATACCTCATCCCGTAACTAACTCATTAGTTGCAATGCTTGCAAGGCTTAAGTGATGTGTATTACCGAGTGGGCCCAGAGATACCTCTCCGACAATCGGAGTGACAAATCCTAATCTCGAAATACGCCAACCCAACAAGTACCTTCGGAGACACCTGTAGAGCACCTTTATAATCACCCAGTTACATTGTGATGTTTGGTAGCACACAAAGTGTTCCTCCGGTAAATGGAGTTGCATAATCTCATAGTCATAGGAACATGTATAAGTCATGAAGAAAGCAATAGCAACATACTAAACGATCGAGTGCTAAGCTAACGGAATGGGTCAAGTCAATCACATCATTCTCCTAATGATGTGATCCCGTTAATCAAATGACAACTCATGTCTATGGTTAGGAAACATAGCCATCTTTGATCAACGAGCTAGTCAAGTAGAGGCATACTAGTGACACTATGTTTGTCTATGTATTCACACATGTATTATGTTTCCGGTTAATACAATTCTAGCATGAATAATAAACATTCATCATGATATAAGGAAATAAATAATAACTTTATTATTGCCTCTAGGGCATATTTCCTTCTGTCTCTCACTTGCACTAGAGTCAACAATCTAGTTCACATCGCCATGTGATTTAATACCAATAGTTCACATCATCATGTGATTAACACCCATAGTTCACATCGACATGTGACCAATACCCAAAGGGTTTACTAGAGCCAATAATCTAGTTCACATCGCTATGTGATTAATACCCAAAGAGTACTAAGGTGTGATCATGTTTTGCTTATGAGAGAAGTTCAGTCAACGGGTCTGCCACATTCAGATCCGTAAGTATTTTGCAAATTTCTATGTCAACAATGCTTTGCACAGAGCTACTCCAGCTAATTGCTCCCACTTTTAATATTTATCCAGATTGAGACTTTGAGTCATCTGGATCAGTGTCAAAACTTGCATCGATGTAACCCTTTACGACGAATCTTTTGTCACCTCCATAATCGAGAAACATATCCTTATTCCACTAAGGATAATTTTGACCAATGTCCAGTGATCTACTCCTAGATCACTATTGTACTCTCTTGTCAAACTCAGGGTAGAGTATACAATAGGTCTGGTACACCGCATGGCATACTTTATAGAACCTATGGCTGAGGCATAGGGAATGGCTTTCATTCTCTCTCTATCTTCTGCCATGGTCGGGTTTTGAGTCTTACTCAACTTCACACCTTGTAACACAGGCAAGAACTCCTTCTTTGACTATTCCATTTTGAACTACTTCAAAATCTTGTCAAGGTATGTACTCATTGAAAAAAATTATCAAGCGTGTTGATCTATCTCTATAGATCTTGATGCTCAATATGTAAGCAGCTTCACCGAGGTCTTTCTTTGAAAAACTCCTTTCAAACACTCCTTTATGCTTTGCAGAATAGTTTGACATTATTTTCGATCAACAATATGTCATTCACATATACTTATCAGAAATGCTGTAGTGCTCCCACTCACTTTCTTGTAAATACAGGCTTCACCGCAAGTCTGTATAAAACTATCGGCTTTGATCAACTTATCACAGCGTATATTCCAACTCCGAGATGCTTGCACCAGTCCATAGATGGATCGCTGGAGCTTGCATATTTTGTTAGCACCTTTAGGATTGACAAAACCTTATAGTTGCATCATATACAACTCTTCTTTAATAAATCCATTAAGGAATGCAGTTTTGTTTATCCATTTGCCAGATTTCATAAAATCCGGCAATTGCTAACATGATTCGGACAGACTTAAGCATAGATACGAGTGAGAAACTCTCATCGTAGTCAACACCTTGAACTTGTTGAAAACCTTTTTGCGACAATTCTAGCTTTGTAGATAGTAACACTACTATCAGCGTCCGTCTTCCCCTTGAAGATCCATTTAATCTCAATGGCTCGCTGATCAATGGGCAAGTAAATCAAAGTCCATACTTTGTTCTCATACATGGATCTCATCTCAGATTTCATGGCCTCAAGCCATTTCATGGAATCTCGGCTCATCATCGCTTCCTCATAGTTCGTAGGTTCGTCATGGTCAAGTAACATGACCTCTAGAACAGGATTACCGTACCACACTGGTGTGGATCTCACTCTGGTTTACCTACGAGGTTCGGTAGTAACTTGATCTGAAGTTACATGGTCATCATCATTAGCTTCCTCACTAATTGGTGTAGGAGTCACAGGAACAGATTTCTGTGATGAACTACTTTGCAATAAGGGAGCAGGTACAGTTACCTCATCAAGTTCTAGTTTCCTCCCACTCACTTCTTTCGAGAGAAACTCCTTCTCCAGAAAGGATCCATTCTCAGCAACAAATGTCTTGCCTTCGTATCTATGATAGAAGGTGTACCTAACAGTTACTTTTGGGTATCCTATGAAGACACACTTCTCCGACTTGGGTTTGAGCTTATCAAGATGAAACTTTTTCACATAAGCATTGCAACTCCGAACTTTAAGAAACGACAACTTTGGTTTCTTGCCAAACTATAGTTCATATTGTGTCGTCTCAACGGATTTAGATGGTGCCCTATTTAACGTGAATATAGTTGTCTCTAATGCATAACCCCAAAACGATAGTGGTAAATCGGTAAGAGACATCATAGATCACACCATATCTAATAAAGTACGGTTACAACGTTCGGATACACCATTACACTGTGGTGTTCCAGGTGGCGTGAGTAGTGAAACTATTTCACATTGTTTTAACTGAAGGCCAAACTCGTAACTCAAATATTCTCCTCCACGATCAGATCGTAGAAACTTTATTTTCTTGTTACGATGATTTTCCACTTCACTCTAAAATTATATGAACTTTTCAAATATTTCAGACTTTTGTTTCATCAAGTAGATATACTCATATCTGCTCAAATCATCTGTGAAGATCAGAAAATAATGATACCTATCGTGAGCTTCAATATTCATCGGACCACATACATCAGTATGTATGATTTCCAACAAATCTATTGCTCGCTCCATTGTTCCAAAGAACGGAGTCTTAGTCATCTTGCCCATGAGGCATGGTTCGCAAGCATCAACTGATTCATAATCAAGTGATTTCAAAAGCCCATCAGCATGGATTTTCTTCATGCGCTTTACACCAATATGACCTAAATGGCAGTGCCACAAATAAGTTGCACTATCATCATTAACTTTGCATCTTTTTGGCTTGAATATTATGAATATGTGTATCACTACGATCAAGATCCAACAAACCATTTTTGTTGGTGTGTATGAACCTCGAAGGTTCTATTCATGTAAACAGAACAACAATTGTTCTCTAACTTAAATGAATAACCATATTGCAATAAATATGATCAAATCATATTTATGCTCAACGTAAACACCAAATAACACTTATTTAGGTTCAACACTAATCCCGAAAGTATAGGGAGTGTGCGATGATGATCATATCAATCTTGGAACCAATTCCAACACACATCGTCACTTCACCCTTAACTAGTCTCTGTTCATTCTGTAACTCCTGTTTAGAGTTGCTAATTTTAGCAACCGAACAAGTATCAAATACTCAGAGGCTACTATAAACACTAGTAAGGCACACATCAATAACCTGTATATCAAATATACCCTTTGTTCACTTTGCCATCTTTCTCATCGACCAAATATTCAGGGAATTTCCGCTTCCAGTGATCATTTCCTTTGCAGTAGAAGCACTCAGTTTCAGGCTTTGGTCCAGCTTTGGGCTTCTTCACGGGAGTGACAACTTGCTTATCATTCTACTTGAAGTTCCCCTTCTTTCCCTTTGCCCTTTTCTTGAAACTAGTGTTCTTGTCAATCATCAACACTTGATGCTCTTTCTTGATTTCTACCTTCGTCGATTTCAACATCACGAAGAGCTCGGGAATCGTTTTCGTCATCCCTTGCATACTATAGTTTATCACGAAGTTCTAGTAACTTGGTGATGGTGACTAGAGAACTCTGTCAATCACTATCTTATCTGTAAGATTAACTCCCACTTGATTCAAGCGATTGTAGTACCCAGACAATCTGAGCATATGCTCACTGCTTGAGCTATTCTCATCCATATTTTAGCTATAGAACTTGTTGGAGACTTCATATCTCTCAACTCGGGTATTTGCTTGAAATATTTAACTTCAACTCCTAGAACATCTCATATGGTCCATGACGTTCAAAACGTCTTTGAAGTCCCGATTCTAAGCCGTTAAGCATGGTGCACTAAACTATCAAGTAGTCATCATATTGAGCTAGCCAAATGTTCATAACGTCTGCATCTGCTCCTGCAATAGGTCTGTCACCTAGAGGTGCATCAAGGACATAATTCTTCTGTGCAGCAATGAGGTTAATCCTCAGATCACGGATCCAATCCGCATCATTGCTACTAACATTTTTCAACACAGTTTTTTCTAGGAATATATAAAAAATTAAACAGGGAGCAATATCGCGAGCAATTGATCTACAACATAGATATGCTAATACTACCAGGACTAAGTTCATGATAAATTAAAGTTCAATTAATCATATTACTTAAGAACTCCCATTTAGATAGACATCCCTCTAATCCTCTAAGTGATCACGTGATCCAAATCAACTAAACCATGTTCGATCATCACGTGAGATGGAGTAGTTTCAATGGTGAACATCACTATGTTGATGATATCTACTATATGATTCACGCTCGACCTTTCAGTCTCCGTGTTCCGTGGCCATATCTGTTATATGCTAGGCTCGTCAAGTTTAACCTGAGTATTCCGCGTGTGCAACTGTTTTGCACCCGTTGTATTTGAATGTAGAGCCTATCACACCCGATCATCACGTGGTGTCTCAGCACGAAGAACTTTCGCAACGGTGCATACTCAGGGAGAACACTTATACTTTGATAATTTAGTGAGGGATCATCTTATAATGCTACCGTCAATCAAAGCAAGATAAGATGCATAAAAGATAAACATCACATGCAATCAATATAAGTGATATGATATGGCCATCATCATCTTGTGCTTGTGATCTCCATCTCCAAAGCACCTCCATGATCACCATCGTCACCGGCACGACACCTTGATCTCCATCGTAGCATCGTTGTCGTTTCGCCAATCTTATGCTTCTACGACTATCGCTACCGCTTAGTGATAAAGTAAAGCATTACAGGGCGATTGCATTGCATACAATAAAGCGACAACTATATGGCTCCTGCCAGTTGCCGATAACTCGGTTACAAAACATGATCAACTCATACAATAAAATTTAGCATCATGTCTTGACCATATCACATCACAACATGCCCTGCAAAAACAAGTTAGACGTCCTCTACTTTGTTGTTGCAAGTTTTACGTGGTTTCTACGGGCTTAGCAAGAACCGTTCTTACCTACGCATCAAAACCACAACGATAGTTTATCAAGTTGGTGCTGTTTTAACCTTCGCAAGGACCGGGCGTAGCCACACTCGGTTCAACTAAAGTTGGAGAAACTAACACCCGCCAGCCACCTGTGTGCAAAGCATGTCGGTAGAACCAGTCTCGCGTAAGCGTACGCGTAATGTCGGTCCGGACCGCTTCATCCAACAATACCGCCGAACGAAAGTGTGACATGCTGGTAAGCAGTATGACTTATATCGCCCACAACTCACTTGTGTTCTACTCGTGCATATTACATCAACGCATAAAACCTGGCTCGGATGCCACTGTTGGGGAACGTAGTAATTTCAAAAAAATTCCTACGCACACGCAAGATCATGGTGATGCATAGCAATGAGAGGGGAGAGTGTTGTCCACGTACCCTCGTAGACCGTAAGCGGAACCGTGAGCACAACGTGGTTGATGTAGTCGTACGTCTTCACGATCCGACCGATCAAGTACCGAACGTACGGCACCTCCGAGTTTAGGACACGTTCAGCCCGATGACGTCCCTCGAACTCCGATCCAGCCGAGTGTTGAGGGAGAGTTTCGTCAGCACGATGGCGTGGTGACGATGTTGATGTTCTACCGACGCAGGGCTTCGCCTAAGCATCGCTACAATATTATCGAGGTGGACTATGGTGGAGGGGGGCACCACACACGGCTAAGAGGCGATCAACTTGATCAACTTGTGTGTCTAGAGGTGCCCCCTGCCCCTGTATATAAAGGAGGAAGGGGGGAGGCGGCCGGCCTAGGAGAAGGGCGTGCCAAGGGGGAGTCCTACTCCTACCGGGAGTAGGACTCCACCTTTCCTTGTTGGAGTAGGAGAGAAGGAAAGAGGAGAGGGAGAAGGAAAAGGGGGCTGCACCCCTTGTCCAATTCGGACCAGAGGGGGGCGCAGGCCTCCTTCCTTTTGGCCTCTCTCCTCTATTCCCATATGGTCCAATAAGGCCCATATACTCCCCGGCGAATTCCCGTAACTCTCCAGTACTCCGAAAAATACCCGAATCACTCGGAACCTTTCTAAAGTCCGAATATAGTCGTCCAATATATCGATCTTTATGTCTCAACCATTTCAAGACTCCTCGTCATGTCCCCGATCTCATCCGGGACTCCGAACTTCTTCGGTACATCAAAACACATAAACTCATAATATAACCGTCATCGAACTTTAAGCGTGCGGACCCTACGGGTTCGAGAACTATGTAGACATGACCGAGACACGTCTCCGGTCAATAACCAATAGCGAAACCTGGATGCTCATATTGGCTCCCACATATTCTATGAAGATCTTTATCGGTCAAACCGCATAACAACATACGCTGTTCCCTTTGTCATCGGTATGTTACTTGACCGAGATTCGATCATCGGTATCTCAATACCTAGTTCAATATCATTACCGGCAAGTCTCTTTACTCGTTCCGTAATACCTCATCCTGCAACTAACTCATTAGTTGCAATGCTTGCAAGGCTTAAGTGATGTGTATTATCGAGTGGGCCCAAAGATACCTCTCCGACAATCGGAGTGACAAATCCTAATCTTGAATACGCCAACCCAACAAGTACCTTTGAAGACACCTGTAGAGCACCTTTATAATCACCCAGTTACGTTGTGACGTTTGGTAGCACACAAAGTGTTCCTCCGGTAAACGGGAGTTGCATAATCTCATAGTCATAGGAACATGTATAAGTCATGAAGAAAGCAATAACAACATACTAATCGATCGAGTGCTAAGGTAACGGAATGAGTCAAGTCAATCACATCATTCTCCTAATGATGTGATCTCGTTAATCAAATGACAACTCATGTCTATGGTTAGGAAACATAACCATCTTTGGTCAACGAGCTAGTCAAGTAGAGGCATACTAGTGACACTCTGTTTGTCTATGTATTCACATGTATTATGTTTCCGGTTAATACTATTCTAGCATGAATTATAAACATTTATCATGATATAAGGAAATAAATAATAACTTTTTGCCTCTAGGGCATATTTCCTTCACAAAGCGCCCATCTTTCCTCTCTTCCACCGCCACCACTATCGCACTAGGGTTTTCCCTAATCCCCAATCCACCAAAGCATTGAATATTATTGCATAATATTTGATGGTAGAAGGAGACCAATGAATTCCGCATTTCTTCTTTGAATCATATATTTAACATGTCTAGGATATTTGCAATGAGCACTTTTTATCATAAGTACAATCTTCTCCTATATAGAAACTTAAATTGTGTCTATGACAAACTTTAGTGCTCAGGCAGAAGCCAAATTAGGAAACCACAATACAACTATGTCCCATGATTTAACATTGATAAATGTTTAATCCATCTACATGGTCCAAATTTGGGTCACTTCCTTGTGAGGTCCGACACTCTATCCTACCAGGCGTTGCTGACCCTCCCCCATTAAATATCCCAACCCGGACCCTAGAAGCCCAACCCATCTTACAACAACAAAATCATCCATCTTTCCTATCTTCCACCACCACCATGTTTCCTCTTCCTCACCCTGCTGGGGTTTCGCCTAGCCGCTACCACTGCCGAGGAGGAGGAAGGGGAGGTGGTGGTGATGGTGGGTGGTGGGGCTGTTGGAACAGAGGAGGACATTCACGATGCATCGAGGAACTACAACGTTGGTCACGTACTTGCAAAGGTCGGCATTGGAGGAGACGAGGAATGGCATAGAGGAGATGGCCGGAGAAGGGGGTCCTGGTGGTGGTGGGCGACCGCGATAAAGAGGAGGCATGTGTGGCATTGGGGCGCGGGATGGTGTGGTGCCCACCATGCTAGATCGGGATCCACGACTGGCTGGAGGACGTTGGGGGAGGGATGAGGTTGCATGGGGAGACAAAGTGGTTTTGTGCAAAAGAAAAGAGCGGAGTGGCGGAAGCCTTTTTGTAAAAGTGCAACCGCTGGCCTTGCATGCGCTAGATATAGATCGGACGGTGGAATATGTACTCGGACCCTTGCTCCTATAGATCTCATAAAACAAATCCCGTCCAAATTTGGTTCGATTTGGTTTGGTAGTACTTGTCTTCGTTTCCTTGTGATGTACGATAGATAGGTGTCCATTCATGTGTTGCCCCGCCTCAATAAATAAATTCCCCTAGAACCTAGCCCAGCCCACCCCACAACAACTAAATCTCCCATCTTTTCCTCTCCTCTGCCGTCGTCACCGCCGCTGTGTTTCTAGGGTTTCCCCAATCCCCAATTCATCCGCCCCCACCTTAGCCCAGATCCAGCAGATGGCGACCGTAGAGGCATGTGAGAAGAAGATGATAATGCTCAAGTCGGCCGATGGCGAGGAGTTCGAGGTGGAGGAGGCAGTCACCATGGAGTGGCAGACCATCCGCCACATGATCGAGGATGACTGCGCCGACAAAGGCATTTCGATACCCAACATCAACTCCAAGGTCCTCTCCAAGGTCATCGAGTATTGCAATAAACATGTCCTGGCCAAGACAGTTGACGTCTCTAGTGGAGCCACAGGTGCTACTGCGTCTGACACCATGGCTCCTGCCGCCCTAGCCGAGGACCTCAAGATCTGGGACGCAGAATTCATCAACGTCGACCCTGACACCCTCTTCGAACTCATCAAGGTATGATATCCTTCAATTCGACCATTTAGTTTTTCTAGATCTACTTTTTCTTGATGTTCCCCTTTTGGCACTCGAATCTAGATTGGGCTTGCCCGTCTTGCTACTGTTTATATTAGATTGGATGGACTCCTCGTACAATAATCAAGGTAGATTTGGTTCGATTCGATTGGACTAGATTAGGTTTAGATTATACATGACTATGATTTATTAGTGATGTACACATTGGTCGGCCATACAAAATCCTAGTAAATAGGTTAGGGTATCATCTTGTGATCTGATATGTTTCATTGATATGTGTATGTCATTGTTATGTGTAACCTATGAAGCTTTATTATGATCAGTGTGAACTTACCAAATGCACTATCATTGTGCCAGCAAATTTTATGTGATTAACATGCAGAAACATCAGATGATAGGTCACTTCATGTGTTGTTTTATGTTTTATGATTATGCTACATATATTAATGCTTCTCTCTCACATGATAGGTCACTTCATGTGTTGTTTTGTGTTTTATTAGCTTGTAACACATCTTAATGCAAGACGATCTATCTAATTATCCATGTTCTATAGCCATTAATGCTTCTCTCTGACACCCTATGGTTCTTTCTGCCCCCTCTCAGGCTGCAAGTTACCTCGACATCAAGGGGTTGTTGGACCTGACTTGCCAGACTGCTGCAGACATGATTAGTGGCAAACCTCCAGAGGAGATCCGTAATTTCTTCAACATCGAGAACGACTACTTGCCAGAGGACGAGGAGAAGATCCGCAGGGAGAACCCGTGGGCATTTCAGTAGAGGAGCATCTATGTGGTGTTGAATGAACGCTTAGTATTTGTCATGTCAACCTTTTAACTGCACTCTTTATGTTTTAATTGGTTGTAATTACACTGGAGTCTATGAAGTGGTGTCGGTGAACATCTTCAGTGTTTATGCTTGCGTGAGCAAAAAAAGTATTGTGGTCAGTGGCCAACACTTGTCAAACATCTTAGTATTTTCATAAGATTAATTCTGACATTCACCTAAAGCACTCATGTCAAGTAACATTTTCTCCCGAGCCAATCCGAATCATTATTTTGTTGTTTAACAGGACAATATGCTTTATGTTTTATCTTCAAGGTAGATTACATGATGTTGCATAAACCATTTGAAATGCTAACATACCCATAGAATTCTTATAAGAAGTTATTGATGGTACAAGGTACTGTGGGTGGCTCACCTCCTGGGAAGCCAGACGATAAACCGACTTCAATGCCAACCAGGCCCAAGGGACATGATATGATCCTAGGCTGAGGAAGCTGATCTTCCAAAACAATCTCCACCAACTTTTTGATCAAGAAAGGATCACCAATCTGGTCACCCTCTTAGCGGTGACCCTATGTGACACCCCAAAAAATTAACCATGCTTTTGTTAAGTAAAACGTGGACAGAAATAAAATTTTGAATTATATTAGGACTTTTATTATTTCTAGTTTCTTTTCTAATATTCTTCCCTCCATATAGAAAATTTGAAAAATATTGTGTGTTTGAGAGTGTTCTTAAATCATTTCATTTTACTTTTAAAATTCAGTAAGAAATATTTCCATAATAAAAGTTTGCCCAAAGATTATCTTTTATGGTATTTTTTAAACTTTAGAATGTTTTTGTTGCACTAAAACTAATTCAAATAATTTCTTTTGGTGTTTAAAGTTTTCTTGTGATTTATATATGATGGTTTTCTTTTCACAAATATCCTGAAAAGTTTCATATTTTAAATTATTATGGAAGTAATTTTTTCTTCAATTGTCTAATTTTTTTTATTTTTTTTTAAAAGCTGGGGCCCTTTTAGACCCAAATTTATTTCAAAATGTGTTCTCAAGCACCTCCCCTGCCCTATGGCAGAATCCATACCTCATTCTACCCACACAAAAATTTCTTTTGTTATTCAAATTATTTCTAAACCCAATTTTCCAACAATTATTGATTCTTGTGGATTGCAAAGGAACTATGATCTCCTTAGCACTTCTGGCCTCACAAATCCTACTACAACAAAACATCACTACCCTCATTCAATTTCTTAAAAAACATTCAGGTCCATAGTTCAAATAATTCAAATTCCATTTGAATGAAATTTGGACCAGATTCATATTCCTTGCTTAAAACCCAATCTCTCCTACTCCAACAATTCTGGAACTTTTACAGCATCTTAGAACTGCATCAGAGAGCCTCCACAAAAAGTTTCAAATTTTTCAAAAATGCCTAGCTAGCATTGGCATTTCGTCGAACACCTTCTGTGCACCATACTGATTTTGGGAAAAAAATCAGAGGAGCTCTTCCTCCCCTTCATTGCAAACCTTCTAGACTACGCCCTGACCCACTCGCCAGTCGATAGCACCGACCAGCGGGGCACCAGACCGGTGCAATGGCCGCCGGCCAAGCCACGGGCAGCCGCCAGCTAGCCACTGCCACCGACGCGCCATTACACCCCGCACTACCGAGGCCTACCCCTTCCTCCACGCGGCACTACCTCGCGACACCAGACCACCGTCTAGACAGCTCAGGCCCTGTTGTCAGTCGCCGGAGTTGGCGTCGTCCGCCATGGCCGTACGGGAGATTCACTGTGGGCGAGGCGGTGGAGCTTGGAATCGAGCGCGCTGGCGCTTTGAGGAGATTCCACCGATCACATCGACACCCACCGTCCACGCGCATCGGCCATAGCTACCTCCACCGGCCAAATCAACTCCGGCGTGATCCGATCGTCTCCTATCATCGCCGCTCGGGTTTTAAAACGGCAATCCAAGCCCCGTTTTGAGCACACACCACCTCCACCCATTCCCAATCGCACACCAGAGGGATCTAACGGCCTCGGGGAGGTCTTCTTCCCCAACTCCGGCCGCCCGATCCGCCTTTGATCCCGAGAAGAAACCGACGCCGTTCGTCCACCTCCACCTCCACCTCCCAAATTTCACCAGTAGCCTCAAAATACGTTTCTTCATCTGACCCGTGCGTCAATTTGACGTTCGGAGGTCCCTCTGATGAGATCCCACATCACCCGAAGCCGCCGTCCGCCGGAGTCGACCTCGCCGTCGTTACGCTGCTCGTCGGCGACCAAATACACCACCCACCGATGCGGACAAGCACCCTGTGCACACCTGCACCACCGCCATCCCCTGGATCGTCGTCGATCGCTGCCAGTGACCACCCCCTCCTCCCCTCTGTTCTCGCCCGCGATTTTCAAACCTGACGGGGGGACCCATATGCCAGGATTCTATTCTTTTCCGTCTAAATCGCTGGCGCGTTCGGCTTAGTACGTTTACCCTGCAGGGAGACGTATTTATGTCCGGACCGTTTTCTTTTTAAGTTTTAAATTAAAAATAGATTTGACTACAACTTTGACCGCCTTTAGTTTTTAAAGCACAACTCCAAACAACTTGATTCTTTTTCTGTTATTCCTAAAATTTTATCTAATTTATCTTAGTATTTATTTCAAAAATTTACAAACAACTTTTTGTACTATTATGGTTTTATGTGAGATTTGCATTATTTTGAAAATAGGAAAGTGGAGGGAACATGATGTTTTCAAAGCTTGTGAACTACACCCAACCTTTCTGCATGCTCAAGGCAAGCACCTTTAACACTTGATATGGTGAAAGTTTGGTTGTTTGCTTGCTAGAATAATTTTGATCATGTGTATGGTAATTCAAATAAAAATTTGCATAATGATATTTAGGCATGTGAGGATTCTTTGATAGAATTGTTTCACTTAGACATGACATGAAATCATGTGGATGTGGTTATTGCCTCGTGACACCCATGGCTATATTTGTTGTGACTAACATGTAGGAAAGAATCTGTCACTAGTGAAAGTGACCGTGAGACATGGATCTCGTTGTGACGAGTATGAATAGTGAGTGCATGTTGGGACATGCCATGGGGTGGCCCTGTTGGGTGCCACCAAGGAAATATATTGTGCTAATCATTGCAAGAAAATATAAATCTCCTGAGTTGACCATAGATCGAATCATGTTCCGGTAACCCCCATACTTGATTCATGCTCCCACTTGTCCCTTCCATAGCTAGGGTACGATTTAGTAAGTTGTTAACCCCTTTCCCGCGCACACCATACAGAGGGCCATGATGCGGGTTTCCCGGTTCCAGGAATAATGCCAGTCATCGGGTCAGGGGGCATGGGTGTTTCCGGCGGAGGCCGAGAGGAGGGCACCCCTTAGTTAGCGCGCGGTATAAATTGCGATCCCATGCAAGGTTGTGACCTCTCCGTCTTAGAGTTTTCTTGAGAGATGCTTTCGGTGATTCTCGACATCAGGAAATTTAAGTTGGTGTGTGCTAGTTAGGTGTGTTGTCAACCGAAAGGTTGTAACTGGAATTAGTCAATGTCTCGGTGTTGACTAAAGAAATTGTGGGTAAAGGGTACAACCTCTGCAGAGTATAAAACCTATTCAAATAGCCGTGTCCGCGGTTAAGGACTACAGTCTAGGATCGGTCAAGTGTCGGTCTTAGTGTTGGTCTTCAGAGGAAAAAGGAACTAAATCAGAAACTGGTTATGATTTACGATGGAAGATTGTGATCACTAATGTTATTATGGACTAACCCTTTCTCTTATATTAATTGTTGAGTATCTCTGGGAAGGTTTTACCACCTGGATACTCGTGTTTTTATTTTCTTGTAAGCCCTTTATGAGGCGCCGCTTCAGACACCCGACTGTGGCATTTATTTTCAAGACCTTTCGAGGCGTCGCTTCAGACACCTGACTGGCTCATATATTATTTTCTTTTGGAATTCACCGGACGGTTCTAGCACCTAGAATTCCCTTTGCCTTTAATTCCAATTGAAGTAAAGCCCTTTGTGTGGCGTCGCGAAGACATCCAACTGTGGCATTGTTTTACCTTTTTCTCTTGGATTCCTTTGGGACGGTTCTACCTCCTGAGGCCCGAATCTAAATTTCTATGCAACATTATGATTTACTTATACCTTACTGATATTAGTTGACAACCTTTATTAATTGTGCATATATAATACTTCACATGATAGCATTAAATTCTTATCACGACATGGTAGAATATACTTAGAATTAGTTGCATGCATTCTGCCTGCTTTTATTATATCTTTTGTTCATGATATTTGCGAGCACATTCAAGCGTACTCACTAGCTTGTACTTGGCTATTGTCTTGGCCAAATTTACAATTCGGAGACGAGGACTACGAAGACACCTTGCAACCTAGAAATTGTTGATAGCAGCCACGTGAGATAGAAGTTAGCTAGGCCAGTTGTTCCAGTGGGAATGGAGTCCCATCAACGTTGGAGATCCACGAGTCGCTTCCGTCATCCACCACTAGAGATCCTTGATATACTCAATGGACCTTTATGGTCTTGTATTCAAATTCTTGTAACTACTTGGAATTCTATATCAAGGAAGTGTCCACCAACAACAGTAAAATCCTGGGGACGGTGATGACACAAGGGTTATTTGCTGGGATTTTATGTCTTAGAAAATCTGGCAATGACAATCTTGGTACCAGAGCTAGACTGACCATTGGCTAATCCTATCATAGCCTGGTCACTGTCCTTAGGTCTCCACACCATCCACATCCTTCCGTGTCCATAGTCAAGCCCGTCCTATCCGACAACCTGCAGTGGCCAGTCGACACCTTTCAGCAGTCGGTGCCCAACCTACCTCCCTAACCAACAACAACAGTAATACGTCACATTTTGTGATTTATATCTGCGACTTTGACCCCGACCACTCTAGAACAGAGCCGATACCCAAAATTGTACCCACACTGAAATATGTTTCCTAGCCAGACACCTATATAAGAGACCACTCTCGTGACTATAACCACCATCCCTCACTTTGTACACTGCCTCCACAACCATTTCCCCCATGTCGCACCTTGGGATTCATCTGAGAACCCTAGATGCAACCCCGGGTAGTTTTGTCAATATATTGTGGGATTTCACCCGCAACACTCTTGGCTCCACTCAACCACCCTAGTACGAGCTATTCAAATCGAGGATCAACCGCAACGCCTTGAAATATTAGGTAGTCGTGCACATCCCACTAGTAGACCCAAACCAAGACCCTACAAATGTCGTTTTCATTGGGAAATCTATGCGAACTTCGGAAATGGCTATAGAAATTGCTGCCTACGAAGTGATTACCCGTCTTCGGTTCGCAGTGCCTCGTTCTAGCGAAAGGGGGTATCACTACTACACGAGCCGTGCAGCACCCAAAGAAGAAGCATCTTTTCCCTATGGACAATCAGAGAGAGATCCAATGCTGGCCAACCTTGTTCAATATGTCATCACACAGGAGCATTTGGCCCAGCAAGTGATGGACTTCCTCCAGACTCTTGCTATTTTGAATCCTCAGATCGTCATCGACAGACCACTATTGCCAAACTAAGGAGGGAACATTCTCCGACCCCTCCATCAAATTTCCCCGAAGGAAGAAGGATGTGTCCCAATGCCGGGGATATTTCCTCAGAACCCTAGCAATCTTACCTTTGTACCATAGACACCATGGTTGTGATCGTTAGTCTAGTGTTTAATTGTATGATTTGATATCTGTGTCGCATCTCAGGATTTACCCTGTGAGTGAATGGTTTGGCTGAAGTTGCATATGAGTAATTTTGCTGCCATGATTTATAATCGATTTTTCACCCATAACAAATCTCAGATTGAGACTTTATTAAGGACCACCACGGCAAATAATTTTACCAACATAGAATTAATTCACGCACCGCCACGACATCCTGCTTGCAGCCACACTCACTCCACCACATGCACGAAGTGCAGAGACCACACACCCTTGGCACCTAATCAAACACCTCATTTGTCGGATCACTAACACCACACCATAGTTTTTCATAGAAAACTTGTGGGTCTTATTTATGCGAAACCTACCGCCACATGCACTAACAATCACTCTTAACCGACACTAATGTCTAGTCCTCATGACCACCGCCGCCATGGGGAGCCACCACTCAAGTAGTAGCATCATGGTGATCATCTAAAACCATCGCACATAGGAGTAGCGAGATACCAACCAACGCCGCCAACATCCCGACCAGGAGAATCATGATCACATTCGAAAATATGTCCTCCATTGGGGTTTCACCTCGACCTCCTGTAACAAGAAGAAGGAAGAAGAAGGGGAAGTGAGGCAAGGTGTGAGGTAGAAGAGAGAAAGAATCACGGTTGTTTTTATAGCTCGATCTCGGTGCACGGTGAGCAAACTCCACCAGCTCCACTCGCCGCTTGATTGCCGGTGTTTGGAGGCGAATCCGCAAGCAGTGCCGAGAAGGTGCTGGCTCATGAGGTGAGTGCACGCTGCACCAGTAGCAACCATGTTGCGCACTACCGCAGTACGGTCCTAGATGTCCTACGCTCTAGACGCTGCAGGTGGAGAAAGCGCGTGCGAGAGAGAAGGAGAGGAGAGCTGGAGGAAGAAGAAGAGACTGACAGTGGGCCCAGGGTCCACGTGTCAGTAGAAGAGGGCACTGTACACTAGAGTACGACAAGTAAAGTTTGGAACTTCAAATCATACTTTTTTCAAATTTGTCGTATCTCTAAATAGCAAATCCTCAGTTTCCCTAGCCGTAGAACTAAAATCCACCACACTAGTACCTAACTGTAGTTGCACCAATTATCAGTACCTTCACTGTAACTGTGTCTAAATCGCGTCAGTCAGATATTTAATTCAGTAGTATCACCTCGGAGAGGTAGACGTAATTCTGGTGACCACCTTAACAAATCTCGAGGACGAGATTTTCTTTAAGGGGGGTAGATTTTGTAACACCCCAAAATTTTAACCATGTTTTTATTAAGTAAAACTTGGACAAAAATAAAATTTTGAATTATATTAGGACCTTTATTATCTTTAGTTTCTTTTCTAATATTCTCCCCTCCATATAGAAACTTTTGAAAATATTGTGTGTTTGAGAGTGTTCTTAAATCATTTCATTTAACTTTTAAAATTCAGTAAGAAATATTTCCATAATAATTTTTCCCAAGGACTATCTTTTTATGGTATTTTTCAAACTCTAGAATGTTTCTGTTGCACTAAAACTAATTCAAATAATTGCTTTTTGTTGTTCAAAATTTTCTTGTGATTTATATACGATGGTTTTCTTTTCACAAATTGTCGGATTCGGGGCTCCACAGACCCAAGGATTCGAACTCTGGGGTGCATGCGAAGAACTTAACCTCCCCAGTCTACCAACTCGTCGATCTCACGACCTAGCTCAATGAACTGTGGAAGAACGGGACAAGGCAGTTTACCCAGGTTCGGGCCACCTTGCGGTGTAATACCCTACTCCTGCTTTGTGGTGGATTAGCCTCGAGGTGGGCTGAGGATGAACTAGCACAGTGGAAGAACAACCTCAGGAGGTGTGTTCTTGTACGTGTGAGGGTGTGGATGGTCTGAATCCCCTCTCTATGGTGGTGACTAGGCTATACTTATAGTGGCCTTGGTCCACTTCCCAAAATGAAGGCGGGAAGGGATCCCACAACGGCCAAATTTGAAGGGAGACAACTAGTACATCTTATCCTGGCGAAAGGTGGTCTGCGCCTGCAAAGCTTGTGGTCATGACGTTGTGGTGGGCTCGGCGATGACCTCCGTCCTGCCGTCCTGGCGGTCTTGGTCTTTTAGTATGGAAATGGAAACCTTTGGTTGATTCCTTGGGACTCCGCGCCTGCGCTTGCCTCTTTAGCACCAAAGAGGAAACCTGCTGTACTGCGCCCGCTGGTGCCCGCCTGGCCTTGGTCGTCATGGCTTGCATCATCTGAACCTCACAAGCTGAGGGCTCGCATGGAAATCTCCACCCCTCAGGAGTGAGCCCAAGGAGGCCACTCCTTCTAGAGGTCTTGGCGTCGTTCGCCTCGCGAGGCTTGGACCCTTGCGAGGGTCTTATGTTGTTGGTGCTGAAGAGGGTTGTACCAGGCCATCGGTCGAGTCACGCCGTGGGCCACAGGCAAGCAAATCTGGGTACCCCAGTTCCCAGAACACTGATAGTAGCCCCCGGGCCCAAGGCGCACTAGGACTTGGCCTCTAAGCAAAGCCAAAGGGCAAGGGCGAAGCGCCGCGGGCCCCAACCGCTTGCGTCCTCGGTCGACGCGTGGTGCTTGATGGGATGTGGGCGTCTCCACCTCCCCATGCTGCCTCGACAACCGTTCAACTTGACAAGAGCCTGCTGCATGTGAAAAGATCATCATTACTGGGGATCATGGAGGCCGACAATTGGCCTCCCTCTGGTTATAAATGGGGGGAGGGGCAGAGCCCCCTGCTCATCTCCGCCTTCTCACTGCTTGTTGCTTCTTCTTCCTTCTTGTCATACTGTCTTGCCGAAGCGCCCATGGCGCCAACGAGGAGGTTTTCTGCTGCGGAGAAGGGAAAAGCCCCCAAGGAGGGGTCGGGCTCGCCGCCACCAAAGAGAGGTCGTGGGTAGCCTCGAAAGCACGTGGCGACCCTGATAGCGGCCTCTCAGGGGCGCGGGCGCATTCCTCCGACGGCCGGCGTTGCCTCCGGCAGCCGTGGTGGGGCTTCCTCCCGCGGCAGGGGCTGACGTGGACAGGGCGACCTAGGCGATGGGGGGAGGCGCGCGGCGATCGTCTGGCCACCATGACCGCGCTCCCACTCGACCGACATGCCTGTGGAGTTCATCATTTGGTCGAAGAGGCCAGCGGGCATCTGGTTCCAGCTTCCGTGCTCCTTCACGAGCGCGCTGCCGACTGGAGGGCTTGGCGGCCTCTGGTTGCAGGCCGACAGCTGTTGTAGCAAGGCCTCGTGGGTGGATGTTAAAGTCATCACCGCTGGCAATGTGTTCCTGAACCGCAGGTGGCAACCATTTGTCCGCGCGCGTGGTCTGCATGGGAGGTGCACCCTCCACTTCAAGTATGACGGCGCCGCGGCCCTCTACATCAGGGTCTTTGGGGAGAGCGGCCGACGTCTGGGGTGCTTCCCGGAGAGCGACAACGACGATGACGGCGACGGCGAAGGTGCTTGTCACACCCTGATTTTCATGCCACAACACTTAAGCTAATAAATCATGATAAAATGTGGTTTGACAAAAACTTTTGATTGTTTGGTCTTTGTTTGATTGAATTTGCTTTGCTGTTTGCAAGTGCTCTAAAAATCAAATAAATCCTCCAACCCATATACTTCATCTCCTTGATCCAAAACTTTGCCCAATGTTCATGCCATGTGTATAGGTTAGAACATAATTTTCTTGTAAAAATAATTTGGCCAAAAAGTATTTTCTAAATTAGGTTTTCCAAAAGCCCCTAACTTGAGACTTGAACTACAAGTACTTAATGAAGGATGTGAAAAATCTTTCAAAAATTATAGTTGACTCCTATTAGACATAGGACACCCATAAACCACAAAAAATAATTTTAAAAGTTATTTTCATATTTTATTTAAAGGCTTTTTCTTAAGGCCAGAAATGGTATTTAATAGGTTAAAATTATTTTAAAGCTCTAAAAATATTTTATAAAAATCAAGGAAATTCAGTGGACATATATTTTCCATATATACGAGTTTCAACACATGGTCATGTTCAAATTATTGGTCAAACCCCTCAAAAACCCTTTCTGGATATTTCAAGCTTTTGAAATATTTACACAGGAAATTTCTTCATTAATTCCAAGAAAATTCTAGCATGTCACATATGACATATTTTATGATCTTGCAAAGCCTCATGCCTTTCATATCAAGAAAACATCATCAAACCCCCTCAAAACCATTTCTGTCCTTTTCCAAGTTTGAACAACTTTGCACTGCCAAACATGTTCAAATGCTCTCAAACTTGGTGCACATTTTCAAATGGTGTAATAATGCATCTAGACCAAATGGCACAAGTTGGAGAGAAGGATATCATGATCAAAGTGTTCTAAAACCCTTCCTGTCCAGAACCAAATTTGAACAACTCTACATTGCCAAGTGTCTCCTTTTGATCTGAATTTTTGTGGACATGTTAAAACCCTCAAATTATGACACTACACCAAGTGGTGAATCAAGGAGAATAGATTTTCATGACTAAATCTTGGAGAAGCCATTTCTGTTGATTTCCAGGGTTTACTAAAGTTACATTGGCCACTTTGCCCAAATGAGATCAAATTTGGTGGAACACCCTAATTATATGTTCCATTTCACCCTGTTAATCCTCATGTCAAGTGGAACCCATTTGCTTGACCAAACCACCATCAAACACCTTCTAGCAGAATTTCCAAATGCATGTTTCAACCCCTTCTACTAATCTCCATGAGCTAAAACTCTTCCCACAGCCTCTTCTGGTCCTCCTCTAACTCCTAAATGCTTTGCTGCCCAAGGATCAATGATTAAGGGGGGAAGAGACCCATTTTTCTTCCCTGGACAACAATTTTCCCTCTTTCTCTTAACCCCACCGCTCCTCAAGTGGCTCCCCAGGGCATCCAATGCCACTTTCCCATTGTTTACTCTCCCCTGTAGCTGCCACACACAAGTGGACGCGCTGGTGCGCGCGAAAAGCCGCGTACGCCGGCCAAAGACGTGCTCTGGAGCACGTTATCACGCTCCCGACCGTTGACGCCGCGTCCCCCGACCACCTCAAGCCTCCCCCTCGCGCCATTCTAGGCCCTCGATGTCCCCAACACGACAGCCGTGCAGGCCCCCTCCTCTCCCCCTCTCTCTCACCCCCTGCTGCCCGTGCACAACATCGCCCGGCTCGGCCAATGGGCGCACGAGCTCGGGACCCTCCTGGAGCACGCCCTGCTCCCCCTTTCCTTCTCCCCGACTTGGACCATGCCCACGAGCGCCGTAGACAGCCCCGAGCCTCCTCCCGTGGCCACCACGGCCATTTCCGTGGGTGCCCATAGGCCGCGTCCACGGTGAGCCGTGGCCTCGCCATATAAGGCCGCCCTAGGCCTCCCTCTGGAGCCCCTTCGCTCTCTCTCCCTCCGAGCGACCCCTTGACCAACCCGCACCTCCTCCCATGCCCTCCAACCTCTTCCATGGCCGGAGAAGAGCCGCCGGTCATCGCCTAAATTCTCGCTGTACGAGCCCCCTCTCTCCACTTATGGCGGTCATTGCATCACCGCAACCACCACGGAGCTCCCCCACACTCCATTTACACTCCCCGGAGGCCGTGGCGGCAAGTTCATCCTCGGCGGCACCCTGGTTCGCCGCACCCGAAGCTCCTCCTCTTCCCGGGCTCCCCCGCGGGCGTGATGCACATGTACACGTGCTCCGCGTCACGTTGAGTCCGCCGGTGTGCCGGGCGCTGTCGGAGGTGGCCCGTGCCGCCCGGGAGAGCACCGGTGCCCGCTCGGCCTCACCTCCCCTGCCTCTGCTCTGTTCGAGCGGGAGGTATGTGATGGCCTGAGCGCTGGGCCCCGCGCGTCAGCGACCCAGCAGCTGGGCCCCGCTATTTAAGTGGAGACGGGCCAGGGGAAATCCGCTTGTCCTAGTCCAAGGCGCACTCCTGTAACGCGCCTCCGACGTCACCTCTCCCCACCCGCGCGGCTGAGCCACTGGGCCGGCCCACTGTCTATCTGTCGCCCAGTGCTCCGGATAAGGGTAATGCCTTATTCTCTTTTCTTTTTCCAGATAACTTGTAAAATCCATAGATAAAACATCCTAACTCCAAATTTGATGATTCAAATTTCTGGTGACTCCATAAATCATGCTCTACCTATTGGTCCAGCATGCACATTTTTTCAGAACACTCCCCTTCACACAAATCCAATAAAACCCCATCTTCCAATTCTGTGATGAAATTTAGAAAATCACAGAGAGCTCTAAATTGATCCAAATGCCATTATTCAAAATCCCAGATACTTCTATGTTCATAACTTAGTTTTGAACATTTTTTAATAATTTTTGTGCCACACAAAATAATGAACCATTTCTTCATATTTGTCAACTTTGCAAATTCATAGGGAAGTCATTTGAACTCCAAATTAAGTGGAACCAACTCCTAGGAGATTCTAAAATCATCCTTTGTTAAATGGATGCCATTGCTCATTTTTCAAAAATATATTTCTGTACACTTCTTGCAAATCCACAAATCCCTCGATTCCATCGGATTGAAATGTTCAGAGATATCCATTGATCAAACCCCAATGAAACCACTTTATTCATTCCTCATATGGCCAAGGGCATCCTAGAAAAGTCCAACTCACATTTTTAGAGCACTTTTATTTCCTACCTTGTTGTGTTGCTTACTATGATTGTTTCCGACATTAGTTGACGAAGTAGACGAAATACTTGGAGATGGACCAGAAGATTTGAAGACTCTGATGAACCATGCAAGCAACCCTTTGACCATGTTGAACCCTTTTATATCACGAGAACATTTGTACTGTTTCATCGAGTGCATGATGGTTCTTGAATGGCAACCTTGCTGGGCTTGCCTCTATTGCATACCCGTTGATACTTGCATTGTTCATGACTCTATCCTTGTTTAAAGTTGTGCTGATGGATTGTAGAAATATGCTATAGTAGTTGGCTACACAAAAGGTGTCAAGGTTATGCATGGAAAGAAACAAGTGTGGATGACATACTTGCATATAGCCCAGTGGGTGCCACTAATGCCCCTGGGAGATGATGATGAATTAGGTCACTACTTGGTGGAGAGGTAGTGTACCGAGGCTTAATGAAAGTGTTGTTTACAAAGACGGATTAGATTTAAGATTGTCTACCGTCCCAACCAAACATGTACAACCACACTAGCCCTTATGGGACGGGGCATTATTGATTACCTAGTTCGTGCTAGCATGGATGCCCCCATTACTAGTGACGGGAGTGATGTGGTCACTCTCGGGACGGGATTGTGCTTGGATTGGCGGCCATGACTGTTTTCACAAGGCACCGGACACACCGTTGGTACCCCCGTGCATGTGAGATGTGATGAGTATGGGAGCGTGGCTCCACCAAATTAAATTGTGAAAATGTTTGGCACGGGGGCTATTACCAATCGAGTGGACTGTATGTTGGTCACGACTAGGGAAAGGTAGTGATCGGGTGCTTACCCCGGGTACTTAAGGTACCGTGGGCCGTGGATGACACGGAAGCTTCCCGGATCTTGTGGATAAAGTGTGCAACCTCTGCAGAGTGTCAAACTATTCGAATAGCCGTGTCCATGGTCAAGGACAGTTGGGTGGTGCTTCTTAGACTATGTCCATAAGTTTCTGGAAAACAACACGGTTTGGTAAATCTGTTGACGTGATTCGTGAGGAAGTCATGGTGAGCTTGAGCATGAGTTGTTCATAACTCTTTCTCGATGTTGATGTTTGTAACCTCCTGATACTTGTTCCAGACACATTCATGTCCGTGATAAATGATGATCATACTTGCATGAGAAAAACTAGCTTTCCGCAAAAATGCCAAATTAGCAGTAGAGCCTTGCACAATTATTCTGTTATCACTCTTGGGTTGCTTGCGAGTACATTCAAAGTACTCATTGGCTTGCCACTGGTTATTTTATTGGCCAGGCATGAAAGAACAGGATATCATGAAGAATACTTCGGTGACGAACATGCGAGCTAGGACGTTTCCCAGTCAGAATGCCTGTAGGGTTAAGGCATATGACATCGGTCCAAGTTATCGACGAAGATTTCCGCTGTGAAGTTATACTCAAGACTTGACCATAATGGTCATATTTTATGTAAGACGGTATGTATGGATGTAAGACTCTTGTTATTCAGCTTCTCTGTGTTCAGTTAGCATTGATCTCTGGGATCACTTTACACGTGCATTCGGTGATCATGACTTATGAGTCGGGGTCCCCACAATGCCGCTGCCGGTGAGCTTTCCCTTGGCAATGGCTCCAGCAGGGGGGCTCCTCCTCTGGGCAGAGCACGAGCGATGCCGACTACGACGAGCCGCTGCGCCGCCGGGCTCGGATCAGGGAGGGCAACGAGCCGCATAGCCAGCACACCGTGGTGAAACAGGAGGAAGACTCCGACTGAGCTCGGGTGTTGCCGGGGCCGAGCCTTAGGAGTTGCCGTGGTCGCATGACTTCTTTCATTACCTCTTTTCTCCTGCATTGAAAAAAGTAGAGGGCCCTGCTGGGGTGTGTAATGAACCATGTCGCTTGCGTCGTTATGCTATGCTCATTTATATTATGTTGTGATATCCGCATTTCCACTAGGTGCGGTTAGGGTAACTTAGCTTGATGTGCTTGAGGTCTACTCTTACGTCGCGAGGGCGTGCCTTTCCAGGGGCATCTTCCAGAGCTTCCTTCTTGAGGAGCCGAGAGTCGTTGGGCCTTAGAAGACGTCTTGTAGCTGCAGGGTTAGAAAGCCTCATGAGGTGTCTCGTCCTACCTCGGGCAAGCTCCCAAGCATGGACTGGTTATGTCTAGCGCACCACGTCGCGATGCCTGGATGCACGGACTTAAGAGGGTGCACATGTCCACGAGCTCGTTCGAGGGCGTCTCGCGAGGATTAAGGGCGCCAAAGCTGGGGCGGCAAGGCGTCGGCAAGGTGTGGTCGCGGGCGAGCCCAGATGCGCACACCATACCTATCCCCTGCGTGCAGGACGCGCGAGGAAGAGCGACAGGCAACTACCGCTCCTCCTGAGACGCGATTGGAAAGGCGAACAAAAAGCAAAAAGAGAGAAAATTTCCAACACTGGCGAACAAAAGACACAAAAGCTCCAAATTTCATTCAAGAAGTTGCAAACCAGCTAAAGAAAGCAAGCAAAAGAACAGCCACGTCCGGCACCTAGACTAGTCTTCTTGTCTTCCCACCAGCGCGGAGCATGGGGCCTCCACTAAGACGTGGGTGGGAGCCCCCATGAGGCCCAGGGGCAACACTTAGGAGACTCCAAGGCATGTATAGCCCCAACTCATTATTACGTGAGAGTGTCACGAGTGGAGCCCTTTACAGGCGCGGGGCCTTGCTTGTGCTGGATGTTCCAAGCGTTCTAGATCCTATCCTGCGTCTCCAGGTGCGCGGCGCTAGGCTGGAGACACGGGTGATCCTGAACGGGCCCTCCCACATGGGCGAGAGCTTATGCAACCCTTCTCTGGAGAGCACCCACCTTAGGACGAGATCACCCACCTCGAGCATCCTAGAGCAGACGTTGTGGTAGTGGTACTGCCGTAGCGCCTGCTGGTACCTCGCTGCTTGGAGCGAGGCTTGGCGGCCGCGTTCCTCCCCTAGCACGAGGTCCATCCCCTGCGAGGTGTCCTGGCATGCCTCGTCAAACGCCAAGACCCACACGGATCGACGCCTGCCTCGTGAGGGAGAACCGCTTTAGCTCCATAGACGAGGAAGAATGGAGTTTCGCCCGTTGGCTTGGTCGCGTAGGTGCGGATGGACCACATCATGGACTGGAGCTCATCGAGCCAGCCCTTGCCACATGCCTCGAGCTTCTTCTTGAAGGTCCTTGCCTTGAGGCCTCTCAGGACCTCTGTGTTGGCACGCTCAGCCTGGCCGTTGCTCTGAGGGTGTGCCACCGAAGTGTAGCATATCTATGTTCCAAGGTTAGCACAATATGTTTTGAAAAGGTTGCTGGTGAACTACGAGCCATTGTCGGTGATGATGCGATTTGGAACCACAAAACGACTCATGAGGCCCTTGATGAACTTGACGGCTGAGCCAGTCTGGATGGTGTGGACGGCCTCTACCTCGGCCCACTTGGTGAACTTGTTGATGGCGACGTAGAGGTAGCGGTAGCCCCCGGACGCTCGAGGGAACGGGCCCAGGATGTCCAACCCCTAGATCACGAACGGCCATGAGAGAGGGATGGTCTGGAGACCCTGAGCAGGCAGGTGGATCTGCTTGGCATGGAATTGACAGGCATCACAGGATCTTACCAGCTCGGTGGCATCATTGAGCGATGTGGGCTAGTACAATCCGCTGCGGAACGCCATGCCCACGGGAGTGTGTGATGAGGAATGATGCCCGCAGTCCCCGCCATGTATGTCGGCCAACAGCTCGCATCCCTGCTCCCTAGAGATGCAATGTAGAGAAACATCGTTTGGCCGTTTTCGGTAGAGCTCACCGTCCTGGATTAGTACGCAGTGGCCTGGCGGGCCACACGCTCTGCGTGTTCCTCCTTCTCCGGCAAGGTGCCTTGGAGCAGGTACGCCTTGAAAGCCTCGGTCCTGCACCCCTCCTGAGGCTCAAGTGTGAGGAGCAGGTGGGCTTCCAAGGTCGGGCCGCAAGCTAGGGCGCCTGAGGGGGATGCTGGAGGAAGCTCCTCTTGAGGCGATGCTGGTCCCGCAGCGAGGGGAGCTGCCGATGGCTTGAAAAGCCATTCCTCAAAGACGACAGGCTCCTGGGGTAGACCCGGAGACACCCTCTTGGTGATGTCATCTGCCTCCTTGTTCGTCGCACGGCACATGCTGCAATTCCAGGCCCAATAATCGTTTCTCGATTTTGCGTAACTCCTCGAGGTATGCCTCCATGTGCTCGTCCTTGGGCTTGTATGCTTTTTTGGAGAAGTTGACGAGGAGTTGGGAGTCTCCCCTGATGGTGAGGCACCTCACCCCCAAAGCCGCTGCAGCCTTGAGGCCGGTGATCGGGCCTTCATATTCCGCGATGTTGTTGGAGACCTTCTCGCCTTGCTGGAAGCAGAGATGCACGACGTAGTAGAGCTTGTCCTGGGTGGGCGAGATGAGCATGACTCTAGCCCCCGCGCCGTGATGCGCGAATGCGCTGTTGAAGTACTTGACCCAACCATTCGGTGCTTCATTTCCGGGTGAGAGGTAAATGTCCTCGCCCACTTCTCGGTCGGGGATGTCAGTCCATTCTGCCATGAAGTCGGCAAGGGCCGCACCCTTGATGATCCTAGTGGTGCTGAATTCCAACTGGAATGCCTACAGTTCAATGTTCCATTCGGCGACCCTCCCTGCGGCATTAGGGCTCCCGAGAACCCTCTCCAGGGGGTAAGCTAAGACAACCTTGTGAAGGAAATATGCCCTAGAGGCAATACTAAAGTTGTTATTTATATTTCCTTATATCATGATAAATGTTTATTATTCATGCTAGAATTGTATTAACCGGAAACTTAGTACATGTGTGAATACATAGACAAACAGAGTGTCACTAGTATGCCTCTACTTGACTAGCTCGTTAATCAAAGATGGTTAAGTTTCCTAACCATAGACATGAGTTGTCATTTGATAAACGGGATCACATCATTAGAGAATGATGTGATTGACTTGACCCATCCGTTAGCTTAGCACTATGATCATTTAGTTTATTGCTATTGCTTTCTTCATAACTTATACATGTTCCTATGACTATGAGATTATGCAACTCCCGAATACCGGAGGAACACTTAGTGTGCCATCAAACGTCACAACGTAACTAGGTGACTATAAAGATTCTCTACATGTGTCTCCGATGGTGTTTGTTGAGTTGGCATAGATCAAGATTAGGATTTGTCACTCTGTGTATCGGAGAGGTATCTCTGGGCCCTCTCGGTAATGCACATCACTATAAGTCTTGCAAGCAATGTGACTAATGAGTTAGTTGCGGGATGATGCATTACGGAACAAGTAAAGAGACTTGCCGGTAACGAGATTGAACTAGGTATTGAGATATCGACGATCGAATCTCGGGCAAGTAACATACCGATGACAAAGGTAACAACATATGTTGTTATGCGGTTTGACCGATAAAGATCTTCATAGAATATGTAGGAACCAATATGAGCATCCAGGTTCCGCTATTGGTTATTGACCGGAGATGAGTCTCAGTCAGGTCTACATAGTTCTCGAACCCGTAGGGTCCGCACGCTTAACATTCGATGATGATCAATATTATGAGTTTATGTGTTTTGATGTACCGAAGGCAGTTCGGAGTCCCGGATGTGATCACGGACATGACGAGGAGTCTCAAAATGGTCGAGACATAAAGATCGATATATTGGAAGGCTATGTTTGGAGATCGAAATGGTTCCGAATGAGTTCGGGCATTTTCTAGAGTACTGGGAGGTTACCGGAACCCCTCGAGGAGTCAATGAGCCTTATTGGGCCTTAGTGGAAGAGAGGAGGAGGCAGCCAGGTGGAGGGCACGCCCTGATACGTCTCCAACGTATCTATAATTTTTGATTGTTCCAAGCTATTATATTATCTGTTTTGGATGTTTAATGGGCTTTAATACGCACTTCTATATTATTTTTGGGACTAACATATTAACCGGAGGCCCAGTGCCAGTTGCTGTTTTTTGCCTATTTTAGTGTTTCGCAGAAAAGGAATATCAAACGGAATGAAACCTTCGCAAGGATCTTTTTTTAGAACAAACGCAATCCAGGAGACTTGGAGTGGAGGTCAAGGAAGGAACGAGGCGGCCACGAGATAGGGAGGCGCGCCTAGGGGGTAGGCACACCCCTACCCTCGTGGGCCCCTCGTAGCTCCACCGACCTACTTCTTTAGCCTATATATACTCTTATACCCTCAAAACATCCAGGGGAGCCACGAAACCACTTTTCCACCACCGCAACCTTCTGTACCCGTGAGATCCCATCTGGGGACCTTTTCTGGCGATCTGCCAGAGGGGGAATCGATCATGGAGGGCTTCTACATCAACACCATAGCCTCTCCGCTGATGTGTGAGTAGTTTACCACAGACCTTCGGGCCCATAGTTATTATCTAGATGGCTTCTTCTCTCTCTTTGGTTCTCAATACAAAGTTCGCCTCGATGTTCTTGGAGATCTATTTGATGTAATATTCTTTTGCGGTGTGTTTGCTGAGATCCGATGAATTGTGGATTTATGATCAGGTTTATCTATGAACAATATTTGGTTCTTCTCTGAATTCTTATATGCATGATTTGATATCTTTGCAAGTCTCTTTGAATTATCGGTTTAGTTTGGCCTACTAGATTGATCTTTCTTGCAATGGGAGAAGTGCTTAGCTTTAGGTTCAATCTTGCGGTGTCCTTTCCCAGTGATAGTAGGGGGAGCAAGACACGTATTGTATTGTTGCCATCGAGGATAAAAAGATGGGGTTTATAGCATATTGCTTGAGTTTATCCCTCTACATCATGTCATCTTGCCTAATGCGTTACTATGTTCTTATGAACTTAATACTCTAGGTGCATGCTGGATAGCGGTGGATGTGTGGAGTAATAGTAGTAGAGGAAGAATCGTTTCGGTCTACTTAACACAGATGTGATGCCTATATTTCATAATCATTGCCTAGATATTCTCATAACTATGCACTCTTCTATCAGTTGCTCGACACTAATTTGTTCACCCACCGTAATACTTGCTATCATGAGAGAAGCCACTAGTGAAACCTATGCCCCGGGTCTCTTACTTATTATATTGCATCTCTTTTATTATCCCATCTCGTTTACTATTTGCAATCTTTACTTTTCAATCTATACAACAAAAATACCAAAAATATTTATCTTATTATCTTTATCAGATCTCACTTTTGCAAGTGGCCGTGAAGGGATTGACAACCCCTTTACCGCATTGGTTGCAAGGTTCTTGATTGTTTGTGCAGGTACTAGGTGACTTGCGTGTAATCTCCTACTGGATTGATACCTTGGTTCTCAAAAACTGAGGGAAATACTTACGTTACTTTGCTGCATCACCCTTTCCTCTTCAAGGGAAAACCAGCACATGCTCAAGAGGTAGCTAGAAGGATTTCTGGCGCCGTTGCCGGGGAGATTTGCACCAAGTCAAGTCAAGATTTGATCTCCCGTCAACTAGTCATTTATGGCGCCGTTGCCGGGGAGATCTACGCTCAAGTCAAGACATACCAAGTACCCATCACAAACTGTTATCCCTCGCATTACATTATTTTCCATTTGCCTCTCGTTTTCCTCTCCCCCACTTCACCCTTGCCATTTTATTCGCCTCTTTTCCCTTTGCCTTTTCTTTGCTTCTTTCCGCTTGCCTCTTGTGTATTTGTTCTTAGTGCGGTTTGTTACCATCATGTCTGAAATTGGGGAGATTATCATTGATAAGGATAATAGTAACAATGGGGGGAACCTTGATGCTTTTGATAATCCTCATGAAGGACCTACTATATTACACACTAAAAAGTTTCGGATCGGTAGTGGTAATGTTATTGGAAAAGGAGTTATTCAAGATTTCTTTACTTGTGCTAGTGCTTTGGCCACTATGGGAGGGTCTATTCTTCATAGAACTAGTAGTCTTGCGGATGCTATATCTTTGCTCATAGTTGAACTTGAAAGACAATTTATTCATATGCATCCTTGCATCTAAAGGATTTTTCTAGAATTTTCCAATATTGAGCATTCTTCTATTAAGCGAGCAGCTACCATCTTTTTAGCTCATGAGTTCATATTTATAATAAAAGAGGCCAACGGAATTTTTGCGCATTATAGGGTGGATGCCGGTTGTCTTCCCATAGAAGCGATCTTTTTTTATCAAGAAGACATAATGCGTTTACGATCTCTAGATCATGTTGCTTTTAATGAAAACCTTAGAAAAAAGGTTCCTACTGATGTTCTAGTTGACAGGACTTCTGAACTTAATGATAACTTTGCTATCCAGAACAATGGGTTAGGTTTTTTCCTTGAACAAAACCTCATGACTTTTTGCCAAAAGAATGCTTATAATGATGAATTGGTTGTGCAATATGAGGGGCCAAAGGAGGAACCAATACCTCCCGAGCTTGATCTTGGGGACTTTTGTCCCATTAAATTTAGCCCTTCTGATTACTTTTGCTTACCACAAAGAAAACTTGCTGCTGAACATATGGAGTATGAGATGAGTTTTCGCGATTTACCTTATCATTATCATGGAAATACTTAGATCTATTCTTGTTTTTATGCCTAGCTAGGGGCGTTAAACGATAGCGCTTGTTGGGAGGTAACCCAATTTTATTTTTGTTCATTGCTTTTTGTTCCTTTTTAGTAATAAATAAATCATCTATCCTCTGTTATGATTGTGTTTTTCATGTTTTAATTAGTGTTTGTGCCAAGTAAAGCCTTTAGGATCTTCTTGGGTGATTGTTGTTTGATCTTGCTGAAAAAAGCAGAAAGTATGCGCTCACGAGAATAATTTTCATTTTTTTACCACAGAGGGATTAAATACCAATTCCAACTGCAGTAGATCAATATAAAAATTATTTAGGACTTCCTAATTTTTTAGGATTTTTGGAGTTACAGAAGAATTCGAAACCTCCAGATTGCTACAGATTGTTCTGTTTTTGACAGATTCTGTTTTTCGTGTGTTGTTTGCTTATTTTGATGAATCTATATGGCTAGTATCGGGGGGTGTGAACCATAGAAAAGTTGGAATACAGTAGGTTTAACACCAATATAAATAAATAATGAGTTCATTACAGTACCTTGAAGTGGTGGTTTGTTTTCTTATACTAACGGAGCTCATGAGATTTTCTGTTGAGTTTTGTGTTGTGAAGTTTTCAAGTTTTTGGGTAAAGATTTGATGGATTTTGGAATAAGGAGTGGAAAGAGCCTAAGCTTGGGGATGCCCCAGAAGGCATCCCCTCTTCCGTCTTCGTATTCACCACATGGTATGTGTTTTGCTTGGAGCGTCTTGTATGATTTGAGTCTTTGCTTTTTAGTGTACCATAATCATCCTTGCTGTACACACCTTTTGTAGAGACACACATGAATCGGAATTTATTAAAATACTCTATGTGCTTCACTTATATCTTTTGATCTAGATAATTTTGCTCTAGTGCTTCACTTATATATTTTTAGAGTACGATGATGGTTTTATTTTATAGAAATTATTGATCTCTCTTGCTTCACTTATATTATTTTGAGAGTCTTTTAGAATAGCATGGTAATTTGCTTTGGCTATAAAATTAGTCCTAATATGATGGCATCCAAGATGGGTATAATAAAAAACTTCCATATAGAGTGCATTGAATACTATGAGAAGTTTGATTCCTTATGATTGTTTTGAGATATGAAGATGGTGATATTAGAGTCATGCTAGTTGAGTAGTTGTGGATTTGAGAGATACTTGTGTTAAAGTTTGTGATTCCCGTAGCATGCACGTATGGTGAACCGTTATGTGATGAAGCCGGAGCATGATTTATTTATTGTTTGTCTTCCTTATGAGTGGCGGTCGGGGACGAGCGATGTTCTTTTCCTACCAATATATCCCCCTAGGAGCATGCGCATAGTACTTCGTTTCGATAACTAATAGATTTTTGCAATAAGTATTTGAGTTCTTTATGACTAATGTTGAGTCCATGGATTATACGCACTCTCACCCTTCCACCATTGCTAGCCTCTCTAATACCGCACACCTTTCACCGGTATCATACACCCACCATATACCTTCATCAAAACAGCCACCATACCTACCTATTATGGCGTTTCCATAGCCATTCTGAGATATATTGCCATGCAACTTTCCACCGTTTCATTTATTATGACACGCTCCATCATTGTCATAATGCTTTGCATGATCATGTAGTTGACATCGCATTTGTGGGAAAGCCACCTTCATAATTCTTTCATACATGTCACTCTTGATTCATTGCACATCCCGGTACACCGCCGGAGGCATTCACATAGAGTCGTATTTTGTTCTAAGTATCGAGTTGTAATTCTTGAGTTGTAAGTAAATAAAAGTGTGATGATTTTCATTATTAGAGCATTGTCCCATGTGAGGAAAGGATGATGGAGACTATGATTCCCCCACAAGTCGGGATGAGACTCCGGACGAAAAAAGGCCATAAAAAAGAGAGATTGCCCAAATAAAAAAATGAGAAAAAAAAGAGAGAAGGGGCAATGCTACTATCCTTTTTCCACACTTGTGCTTCAAAGTAGCACCATGATCTTCATGATAGAGAGTCTCTTATTTTGTCACTTTCATATACTAGTGGGAATTTTTCATTATAGAACTTGGCTTGTATATTCCAATGACGAGCTTCCTCAAAATTGCCCTAGGTCTTTGTGAGCAAGCAAGTTGGATGCACACCCACTTAGTTTCTTTTGTTGAGCTTTCATATGCTTATAGCTCTAGTGCATCCATTGCATGGCAATCCCTACTCACTCACATTGATATCTGTTGATGGGCATCTCCATATCCCATTGATACGCCTAGTTGATGTGAGACTATCTTCTTCTTTTTGTCTTCTCCACAACCACCATTCTATTCCACCTATACTGCTATATCCATGGCTCATGCTCATGTATTGTGTGAAAGTTGAAAAAGCTTGAGAACATCAAAAGTATGAAACAATTGCTTGGCTTGTCATCGGGGTTGTACATGATTTAATATTTTGTGTGATGAAGATAGAGCATAGCCAGACTATATGATTTTGTATGGATAGCTTTCTTTGTCCATGTTATTTTGAGAAGACATGATTGCTTGGTTAGTATGCTTGAAGTATTATTATTTTTATGTGAATATTAAACTTTTGTTTTGCATCTTTCGGATCTGAACATTCATGCCACAGTAAAGAAGATTACATTGAAAATTATGTTAGGTAGAATTCCACATCAAAAATTCTGTTTTTATCATTTACCTACTCAAGGACGAGTAGGAATTAAGCTTGGGGATGCTGATACGTCTCCAACGTATCTATAATTTTTGATTGTTCCATGCTATTATATTATCTGTTTTGGATGTTTAATGAGCTTTAATATGCAGTTTTATTTTATTTTTGGGACTAACCTATTAACCGGAGGCCCAGTGCCAGTTGCTGTTTTTGCCTATTTCAGTGTTTCGCGGAAAAGGAATATCAAACGGAACGAAACCTTTGCGAGGATCTTTTTTGGAACAAACGCAATCTAGGAGACTTGGAGTGGAGGTCAAGGAAGCAACAAAGTGGCCACGAGATAGGGAGGCGTGCCCAGGGGGTAGGCGTGGCCCCACCCTCGTGGCCCCCTCGTAGCTCCACCGACCTACTTCTTTAGCCTATATATACTCTTATACCCTGAAAATATCCAGGGGAGCCACGAAACCACTTTTCCACCGCCGGAACCTTCTGTACCCATGAGATCCCATCTGGGGACCTTTTCCGGCGATCTGCCAGAGGGGGAATCGATCACGGAGGGCTTCTACATCAACACCATAGCCTGTCCGATGATGTGTGAGTAGTTTACCATAGTCCTTCGGGCCCATAGTTATTAGCTAGATGACTTCTTCTCTCTCTTTGGTTCTCAATACAAAGTTTGCCTTGATGTTCTTGGAGATCTATTCGATGTAATATTCTTTTTCGGTGTGTTTGCTGAGATCCGATGAATTGTGGATTTATGATCAAGTTTATCTATGAACAATATTTGGTTCTTCTCTGAATTCTTATATGCATGCTTTTATATCTTTGCAAGTCTCTTCGAATTATCGGTTTAGTTTGGCCTACTAGATTGATCTTTCTTGCAATGGGAGAAGTGCTTAGCTTTGGGTTCAATCTTGCGGTGTCCTTTCCCAGTGACAGTAGGGGCAGCAAGGCACGTATTGTATTGTTTCCATCGAGGATAAAAAGATGGGGTTTATATCATATTGCTTGACTTTATCCCTCTACATCATGTCATCTTGCTTAATGTGTTACTCTGTTCTGATGAACTTAATACTCTAGATGCATGCTGGATAGCGGTGGATGTGTGGAGTAATAGTAGTAGAGGACGAATCATTTCGGTCTACTTAACACGGACGTGATGCCTATATTTCATAATCATTGCCTGGATATTCTCATAACTATGCGCTCTTCTATCAATTGCTCGGCAGTAATTTGTTCACCCACCGTAATAGTTATTATCATGAGAGAAGCCACTAGTGAAACCTATGGCCCCGGGTCTCTTATTTATTTTATTGCATCTCTTTTATTATCACATCTCGTTTACTATTTTGCAATCTTTACTTTTCAGTCTATACAACAAAAATACCAAAAAAATTATCTTATTATCTTTATCAGATCTCACTTTTGCAAATGGCCGTGAAGGAATTGAGAACCCCTTTATCGTGTTGGTTGCAGGGTTCTTGATTGTTTGTGCAGGTACTAGGCGACTTGCGTGTAATCTCCTATTGGATTGATACTTTGGTTCTCAAAAATTGAGGGAAATACTTACGCTACTTTGCTGCATCACCCTTTCCTCTTCAAAGGGAAAACCAATGCATGCTCAAGAGGTAGCACGCCTCTCCAAACCCAATCCAAATTGGGGTGGGGGCCTTTCCTTCTCTCCCTCTCCCTCTTCCTTCTTCTCCTACTCCAACTAGGAAGGGGGCAAACCTACTCCTACTGGGAGTAGGACTCCCCCTTGGGCGCGCCCTATGAGGGCCGGCCCTCTCCTCTTCCCCCTCTTATATACGGGGGAGGGGCACCCCATAGAAACATAAGTTGATTGTTTGGCCGTGTGCGGTGCCCCCTCCACATAATTCCACCTCGATCATATCGTTGTAGTGCTTAGCGAAGCCCTGCATCAGTAACTTCATCATCACTGTCATCATGCCCGTGCTGACGAAACTCTCCCTCGGCCTCAATTGATCTAGAGTATGAGGGACATCATTGAGCTGAACGTGTGCAGATCGTGGAGGTGCCGTGCGTTCGGTACTTGATCGGTTGGATCACTAAGACGTTCGACTACATCAACCGCATTTCATAACGCTTCCACTTTCGGTCTATGACGGTACATAGACATACTCTCCCCCTCTCGTTGCTATGCATCTCCTAGATAGGTCTTGTGTGATTGTAGGATTTTTTTTGAAATACTGTGTTCCCCAACAGTGGCATCCGAGCCAGGTCTATGCGTAGATGTTATATGCACGAGTAGAACACAAAGGAGTTGTGGGTGTGGGTATATACATATTGCTTGCCGTCACTAGTTGATTCTTGATTCGGCGATATTGTGGATGAAGCGGCTCAGACCGACATTACGCGTATGCTTACGTGAGACTGGTTCTACCGATGTGCTTCGCACACAGGTGGCTAGTGGGTGTCTGTTTCTCCAACTTTAGTTGAATCGGATTCAATGAACATGGTTCTTTCTAAAGATCAAAAAGCAATCACTATACTGCGTTGTGGTTTTTGATGTGTAGGCAAGAACGGTTCTTGCTAACCCTGTAGCAGCCACGTAAAACTTGCAACAACAAAGTAGAGGACGCCAAACTTGTTTTTGCAGGGCACGTTGTGATGTGATATGGTCAACACATGATGTAGACAAGCTCTATCTTTGTAGAGATAGACCCCCATCGTTTTATCCTTAGTAGCAACGATACATATGTGTTGTTTCCCTTTCTGTCACTGGGATCAAGCACCGTAAGATTGAACCCACTACAAAGCACCTCTTCCCATTGCAAGATAAACAGATCAAGTTGGCCAAACAAAACCCAAATATTGGAGAAGGCATACGAGGCTATAAGAGATCATGCATAAAAGAGATCAAAGAAACTCAAATACTTTCATGGATATAAAAACATAGATCTGATCATAAACACAAAGTTCATCGATCCCAACAAACACACAGCAAAAAGAGTTACACACTGGTGCGTGTCGGTCCTAAACAAACGGTTTTTAACCCCTTTCCGCGATGGCATATGGAACCGTATCCAAGTGAGTGTGGGCGATAGGGGGGTCCTTCACACACGACCTAGAAACCGTCGGGGATAGGGAGCCTTGATGCATACAGTTGTCCCTATATAACCGTTTTCGATATCTCGAATATCCCAAATGCTTCATCCTTGCTACTCATTTGTGCTCACATTGCCATCGCAGTCGAAGTTTTGCGGTTCTGCCTAAAACCAGGCAAATTCCAGGCACGGGAGTTTTCCAGGCAGATTCTAGGCACGAGTGTTTTACGACGCCTGGCACATCACAAACAGTTCATGATTATAAACTGTGTACGATAAGTAGACAATCACACACATTTAGTTTCCCCACAACATATGTGATAGTTTCTGACATCAACAGGCTTGGCAAACGGCAACTGTGTGCATGCTTGCACACGTTTCCTCTCTGTGAACCGCCTCGGATTATGGTGTATATCGCAAACGTTTGTGTTTTACCAACTGTGTGTGCCATAATGACCTGCATAACATAATTTCACCCTAATTTAATTGCTGCTATTTAAAATTGTACCTAATTTAAAATTGATAGTAGGCTATAGCTTTATTCATATCCATCAGGTTCAAACAACCAATGCATTATTTGATTCACATGTACATATGTTTAAGAATTACAGAAGCACCAAATAAAGAATGATGTACCAGGGTTCTATACTTGTACTATTACAGATGGTAAAGAAAGAGGCGACAAACATTCCAGTTGCTGAACAAGGTGAAGCGGAATGGACCTATTGTGCTCTCCTGAATGCAGAAGGCATGCAGAACTCTAGTCCAACCCCTTGTGATGGCCGCCCGCCAATCATGTAGTTTGATAGGTAATCTTGAGTAAACTGCTTCAGGATCCACTTCAAAAGAAAAAAGATTCAGATATTGTCATCTAACACAACTCATTACGGGCAGTAAAAAGAAGGCTACAGGGTTCTTACTTACCATCCTGCAGTTCATTATTGTCTTGCATAAAGTGTAAACAAATAGTTCGATTGACATCTTTTGACCCATTTTAATAACAATCTTTATCAGTTTCCTCACTTGATACTGGTTCATGAATATATCATTGCCCCACACGCAGAAAGGGTCGAAGTGTGGATCTTTGGCAATGATATATGTACCTAAAAGCACCAAGTTAATATTAGAAGCTAAACAACAATTGAAAAATGATGTAGTACAACACTCCATCCATCCCATTATATAAGATTTTATTGCATGTATATCTAGACATCATCAGAACATTAACGTAACACTCTTCCTTGTTGCTATGTAGCCTGGGATTGCATATTTAGTCATTTAGTACAATGCATGTTGCTAAACAACAATTGAAAAACGAAAAGGCATGTCAACTGCAATATCCTTAACAACAACCAAATATCGTAATTCATAGTGTTATTGTTGAAACTGTTATTCATGAAATTGAACTGCACGGCAAATAGTTGCACATATAGAGCATCACATTGTGAAGAACTGAAATAAACAAGTCATAAGGACATCTCTAGGCGAACCTTAAAAAGTTAAAGGACTAAAACCCTTAGTGGATATATATATATATATACTCCAGCAATTTTTGGCCTTTTCTAGTCGATCCCCTAAACTTGAGGTTGTAAACTTCAATTTGATCAAGTTCAAAGCAGGTTCAACCGAAAGTAGCATGCATTCAAACATAAACATAGATAGTTTCGCATAACCGAACATACAACATAAATTTAAACTAAGCTAAACTACTTTCGGTCGAAGTAGAGGTCGAGCCAATCCTTCCTTCATGTATGGTGTGCCGCGAGTCGGGTCAGGGCCAGAACCGTCGTCGGGGTCGCTGGGGAAGGCACTCCTCCACTCGTCGACGTCGGTCTCCTCGTCCTCGGGGCCCACCTCAGCACCCTCCGCGCCGCCGTCGCCGCCGCCTTCGACCTCGTCATCAGAGGAGAGCGCGATAACCTCACCGCCCTTCGCGCCGCCGTCCTCGCCGCCTTCGACCTCATCATCGGAGGAGAGCGCGATAACCTCGCCGCCCTCCGCGCCGGCAAAGATCCGCCGCTCCGCCTCCATGAGCTCCGGGTGCTGCCGGTGGAGCTCTTGCATGTAGGCCTCGTCGGTGGCCTCGGCCTCGAGGTGCTCCCATGCCTCGCGGTCCTCCCGCGCCATAGCAGAGCTCACCACCCTGGTTCCGGTGGAACGAGGTGGACCGACATGTGCCGAAGGGGAAATTAAGCTTAGCCGCTGCACCGTGGTAGAGGACCTACCAGCGGTCGTACTCCATGGCCGAGCTCGGCCGTGTGGAAGCTACCGAGCCACAGGCGGGTGTGGGTCTCCCGATCTGTAATCTCGGCAACCCACGTCCCCCACCGCTACTGTTGGACCCCGAGGTAGGACTTCGTCAGCTGCCGGGTCCGGGGGAGGATGGGGAAGTCCTCGAACCGGCGTAGGGGCGCGGCGGCGGCCGGATCGGGGGACCGGCGATGGCGGATCGGGCCCGTGGAGGATGACGGTGACACCTCGGCGGCCACCTCGCCGGTGTCGGGTAAAAAGGCCGCGATAAACCTCTTTTTGGCCATTGGCTACTCGAGCTCCCCAGCACATAGGCAGAGGTTGAGGATGGAGGTGACCTACCAATGGTTTTGAGGGTTGTGTGTGTCTGTGTGAGTGGAGGTTGTGTTTGAGGAAATACTATGGCAACTGAAAATTTTACTAGGCGGGAGTAACAAGGCGGGGCTACTGAAAATTTGGATCAAGGGCAAGCAGATATTTTTGAGATTGCGAGGGATGCAGAGGCAGGAGTAAAATGCCAGGGCTACTGAAAATTTGAATGAAGGGAGCGAAGCAGAGCGGGAGTAACATACATCGCACATGGTCCGCAGATACTAATCGTGTGCTATCAAACATTAAAACCTTCCAGGCGGTAGATATGTTTGAGATTGCGAGGGATGCAGAGGCGGGAGTTTTGGGGAGCGAGCTAGTGTGCTTGACACGCCGACTATGGACTATAGCTGACGCACCTTCTTGCGTAAGCCATAGGCGTACTATACAACGACGGTGCTCCAAGATATTTTGTACAACATCTCACACGGTTGGTGATAATAAACTACGTGGGATCTACTTGATTTGAATTACAAAATGGGGTCACGGCGGCAATGGACGCTATTTGAATTGCTAGACCTTTTATCTGCAGTGAACATGCAACTATATGTGTGTCGTAAAAGAATTGGAATTATTCAGGGTTCGTTTGGACATTTCATACATTAAACTAGTTTTCTAGCCATTTCAGGTGCACAATTCAAAATTAAACTACCCGCACATGCTCCGGTGCATACAAATTGGTTGAAAAATCAAATCTATGTCCTTCAGTGCATGCTTAGGTCCCATGCAAGAAATGGGAATGAATTTTTCGGGGTTCATTTGGTCTTTTTTATACATTAACTGGGTTTTCTAGGCATTTTATGTGCAAAATTCAAATTTGAACTACAAGCACATGCTCCAATGCACTAAAGTTGGTTGAAAAATCACATGTGTGTCCTTGGGTGAATTTCTAGGTCCCATGCAAGAGATGGGAATGAATTTCAAACACCAGGGCACTATTGATTGCCGGCAAAACGTTGAGATACCTGGTGTTTAAGTTCTAGTAAATCCAAAACTCGTCTGAAATTCATGAAACTTGGCATGCTATCATGGAGCGGCATCAACATGCCGTGGTGAAAATTTTGTCCCATTTGGGGCAGGTTTGGGTATAATCTTCTCACAAACCAGAGCTTCTCATAATAGGCATGATGGTTTCGATAGGGAACGTACCACCTTTGGGGACGGGACGATATCCGTTGCCTCTTATTGCATTCAAAAAAAATTCTAGTGTCAACATAGAACAACAGGAGTGTTGTGTTCAATCTTGAAATTTTCGGGGTTCGTTTGGACTTTTTTATACATTAACTGGGTTTTCTAGGCATTTTATGTGCATAATTCAAATTTGAACTACAAGCACATGCTCCAATGCACCAAAGTTGGTTGAAAAATCACATGTGTGTCCTTGGGTGAATTTGTAGGTCCCATGCAAGAGACGGAAATGAAATTCAAACACCAGGGCACTATTGATTGCCGGCAAAACGTTGAGATGCCTGGTTTTTAAATTCTAGTAAATCCAAAACTCGTATGAAATTCATGAAACTTGGCATGCTACCATGGAGCGACGTCAACATGTCGTGGTAAAAAAATTGTCCCATTTGGGGCAGGTTCAGGTATAAGATTCTCACAAACCAGAGCTTCTCACAACAAGCATGATGGTTTCGACAGAGAACGTCCCACCTTTGGGGACGAAACGATATCCATTGCCTCTTATTGCTTTCAAAAAATTTCTAGTGCCAACATAGGACAACAGGAGTGTTGTGTCAATTTTTGTGATTTTTCGGGGTTCGTTTGGACATTTTTATGCATTAACTGGGTTTTCTAGGCATTTTATGTGCATAATTCAAATTTGAACTACAAGCACATGCTCCAATGCACTAAGGTTGGTTGAAAAATCTAATCTGTTTCCTTGAGTGAATTTCTAGGTCCCATGCAAGATATGGGAATGAAATTCAAACACCAGGGCACTTTTGATTACCGGCAAAACGTTGAGATACCTGGTTTTTAAATTCTAGTAAATCCAAAACTCATCTGAAATTCATGAAACTTGGCATGCTATGATGGAGCGGCATGAACATGCCGTGTTAAAAAAACTGTCCCATTTGGGGCAGGTTCGGGTATATGCTTCTCACAAACGAGAGCTTCTCACAACAAGCATGATGGTTTCGGTAGGGAACGTCCCACCTTTGGGGACGAAACGATATCCATTGCCTCTTATTGCTTTCAAAAAAAATTCTCGTGTCAACATAGAACAATAGGAGTGTTGTGTCATTTTTTGGGATTTTTCGGGGTTCGTTTGGACATTTTTATGCATTAACTAAGTTTTCAATGCATTTATGTGCATAATTCAAATTTTAACTGCATGCACATGCTCCAATGCATATAAATTGGTTGAAAAATCAAATCTGTGTCCTTGGGTGCATGCTTAGGTCCCATGCAAGAAATGAGAATGAATTTCAAACACGAGGGCACCGTTGATTGCCAGCAAAACATTGAGATGCCTCATTTTTAAATTCTAGTAAATCCAAAACTCGTCTGAAATTCATGAAACTTGGCATGCTTTCATGGAGTGGCATCAACATGTCGTGGTAAAAATTTTGTCCCGTTTGGGGCAGGTTTGGGTATATGCTTCTCACAAACCAGAGATTCTCACAACAAGTATCATGGTTTCGGTAGGGAACGTCCCACCTTTGGGGACGAAATGATATCCACTCCCTCTCATTGCTTCCAAATTTTTTTCTCGTGTCAACATAGAACAACAGGAGTGTTGTGTCAATTTTTGTGATTTTCGGGGTTGTTTTGGACATTTTTATGCATTAACTGATTTTTCAATGCATTTATGTGCATAATTAAAATTTGAACTACATGCACATGCTCCAGTGCATATAAATTGGTTGAAAAATCAAATCTGTATCCTTGGGTGCATGCTTAGGTCCCATGCAAGAAATGAGAATGAATTTCAAACACCAGGGCACCGTTGATTGCGGGCAAAACATTGGGATGCCTGGTTTTAAATTCTAGTAAATCCAAAACTCGTCTGAAATTCATGAAACTTAGCATGCTATCATGGAATGGCACCCGACATGATGTGGTATTTTTCGTGTCTATTTTGAGAGAAGGCGCACTCCAATAATGAAAACCAACAAAGGCATTTTGAAAAAATAGCTGCCACTTTAATATCTCAAACGTTTGTATAATTAAAACCATGTGCGTTCTGTTAACCATTCACGTGACGCCATGTGTCTTGGTTTTAATGGCTATAGGAGGTGCCGTGCGGACAGCTGCTTGACCTTGACTGAACGGGAGGCGTGCGAGCGCAGTCCGGTGCGCAGGCTGACCGAGAGGCGTGCAAGCCGTCCTCCAATGCGCAGGCTCACCGGGAAGCGTGCGAGCTGTATGCTGCGCAGGCTTACTGGGAAGCGAGCCCTTTGACTTCCATGGCCGCCCGCCTTCCTCTCCATTAATGGCGCCCGAGCCGCTGTTTAATACGGGTGGCCTTACTGTTCGCCTCCCATTCCCCTCCCCCCACTGACCCGCACCAACACCATGGCGCAGAATGATCATCTTCCACTAGTCTTCAAGTTTGGTGAAGTCGACTCCAAGCCGGAGGAGATAGAAAATAAGGAGGAATGGGGCCTCATGGACATGGCCCAGAACGAGCTGGCCTCGGCGGTTTCTTCCCCCGCTCCCGTCCCAGCTCCCATCCCCGTGCCCGCGCCAGCGACCATCCCCGTAGCATTGACGGGCGGGCTGCCGAGCACTATCGCAGAGCTGGAAGCCACGAGCGTCAGCGAGGTCTCCGCAGACCCGCGCGAGCTTGTGTACATGCGAGTAACAGTGCCCGTGCCTGTGCCCGTGCGCGCCCCTCCACCCACCGTGGCGCTGGCCCCCGTGCGTTTGACTACACCCGCCGTGCCCGTGCGCGCCCCTCCACCCACCGCGGCGACCGGTCCCCATGCATTTGGCTGCACCCGCCACGCCCCTGCATGTGCCCATGCGCGTGCCCCCTCAGCGGCATGGACGCTGCCGTTAACCGCTACCTCTCAGCGATGCCAGTTGCCGTCCTCCCGTGCCCCGCCCGTCGATCGCGCGACGACATGATGTTTGATTTACAAGTGAAGAAAAAATTGTGCTTCCTTGAAGACTTCAACAACGGTGTCCCGGAGGACGACAACGACGGCGTGGCACACCGCCTCCGTCACCGCCGGATTTTTTTTTGGGGTTTAATACTGTATCTCGAATTCTCGATCAGATGAATATAAATTCGCAGTGTGACTGAATGAAAGATATGGTTTGAACGAACTTGCGTTTTTCTCTCTTAATGTACAGACCTATCAAACGATTTTATTTTGAAAAAAGGTCAACGGTTTGTAAATATAAAACACTCATCACAAACATTTTAGTTAGAACACCTGTATGCAAACCGACAGCTTCCCCAGGAAGCCAAGGGAAAATGTGCCGAACAGGATTTCTGCATCCCTTCAACGCAAACACTTGTTTTGCATGACCCGTGTGCAACCACGTACAAACAATTGGGTAAGATTTGCATATCTGTCATTTTGGGTATGCTACCATTTATCAAACTGGAAAGATTGACATTTGTTTATCTAGTAACATTGCCATTTTTCAACCTTGTAACACTGCGATTTGTCAAAATATGCAGCTACAAATCACTAGCACTATCTAATTTTTGCAACTAAAATCACTAGCACTGTTCATATGGACACCACTAGCAGGCGTGAGTTCATGGACGCATATGCAAATGTACCATTGATTACATACAACAAGTCATCAACCCACAACGACAACGAGGATACACGTTGGATTATAGATCATTTCCAACAAAACATTCTAGTAAAGTTTTTCTCACACAACAAATAACAAAGCGATGAAATGAACTTCAGCTCAACCACTCGTCAGCATTGGAAACGTTTGCTTTGAACCAGAAGTGATTCTCTAGGAAGGGCCAACTACTATCAATCTCGAGACCAACGCAGGACTGATCATCGAGGCTGAAGCGGCCTATGTCAGGACCCATATTGGGACGATAGGGAAGCATAGTAATGTCCAAGGTATATATACAATTGCTTCTCATAAATGGTAGTAACATTGTGTCAACAACATTTGGATCACCTTCCACCATCATTGGATAGTTTTGTCCAAGGAAGAGCGAGTTTCCTCCAAGACTTTCAATACTGAACCAGGGAGAAGGTGTTGGTGCTAGTACACTAGTATCCATCCCGAATACCCTGCAACGGATGTTGGAATAGGTCCGGAGAGTGCGACCATATGAGACAACACCTACTTCCTTAGTAACGTCAGCAGTGCCCTGTATACAGACAAGAAGAGGTGATCCATTGGAATAAGTTGCTAGGCGCCACTGAGTATATGGGTCCTGCTCATCCTCATGCTCGTGAATAAAATTTTCAAGTATAGGTGGTGAAATGTTCACAGGACCTTGGAAACACAAGAAGGTTAATTAGTAAAGGGAAACTAGCTAGCCCGCATGCATGTGGATGAAACAATTATAATTACGGTGGAAGACAAACATACTGAAATCATAAGGATTCCATGCAAAAATAGTGCCACGAGTGGTGGCAGCAAACACAAGACCCTCGTATTGAATTGCATCACAGTACTCATCCGTGTATAGAAACTGATTTTTGAGCAATATCCATCGAGTCGAACCATGAACGACGGCAACAAGCTTGTCAAGATAGCGACAACACAAGCATTCCTATAACCCCAAGAGCGGTTGGGAACTCGACAAATTGCTATCTTCCGTAGATGATAGTCAGCATGATCGTATTTGAACTCACGTAGAATACTGGTGTACTCAACCTCTGGGCAGTTGTCTGAGATTTTTGGAAGTGGAACCTGGTGACGAGTGTACACATTCACAAGTTCCCACTCGCAGTTGTACCCAATATAAACAACCCAATCTCCATTTGCGCCTGCCCAAGCCTTGCCCTCAAGCGATGGCGTCTTAACATCATACATATCATCATCAAGCGGCATCAACTTACACAAGGCGAGGCTTCCCTTATCCCCGCGCCAGTCAACAGGGTCACGATGAAGAAGATAGGGGAGATCAAACCGCTCCTGGACCCTTTGATTCCTTGTAATTATGTTATTAGTTGAGTCGAGAATGGTCTTGAACGAACATGCCATTCTAGCCGAGGTGATGACGTCGCACCGATTAATGAGTTCCTCCACTGCGTCATCATTCAGACTAGGGTAAGAATAATGGGGTCGTTTCCGGCTTGTTCCCTCCATGGAGAAGACGATCAAACAATGGCAAGGAAGGGTGAAGGAAAATGTAGGAGGGAGGAAGAGCTAGCATGCGACGGCAGTTCCAAATCAAGAGGGAAAGGCCAAGAGTCGATGGACAGTTGCCATGGTACACGAAGAGGTGCCTGGGGAGCGAACGGTTGCCACAGAGGTCACATACTGACGACAAGGGCCGAGTGAACCGCATGCAATCCCATCGCACAACACACACGTCTTGTTAAGTTGAACCATTTCTGTTCTCTTGTGTCAACACAAATAGTTCATCCGAGTGAACCGCATGCCGTATATCACGCACACCTTGATCTGGCTAACCGTTTCTTTTATGTTGCCTAATCACAAACAGTTCATCCGAGTGAACCGTATGTTGTATATCGCACACACCTTCATCTGGCTGCTCATTTCTTTTGTGTTGCCTAATCACAAACAGTTCATCCGAGTGAACCGTATGCTGTGTATCGGACACACCTTCATCTGGCTGTCCGTTTCTTTTGTTCCTCCTCATCGCAAACAGTTAATTGAACTGAACCGTATGACCTTCATCACACACGCAACTAAAATCTGAGCTGTGTTTGATGCATCCTCCACCGCAAACATTTTGCACCTTTTTTGACAGTTTTCATACACCACCATTTGTGATTATTGCATCGCACACAGTTTCTCGAAGGGTCTCTGATCATAGTGTCGCATTAGCAGCATCCTGCAGTAGTGAGGTGTCAAGCCGGTGACGATGGTGATCATGACGGTGCTTTGGAGATGGAGATCAAAGGCATAAGATGATGATGGCCATATCATATCACTTATATTGATTGCATGTGATATTTATGCTTTATGCATCTTATTTTCTTAGTACGGCGGTAGCATTATAAGATGATCTCTCACTAAATTTCAAGGTACAAGTGTTCTCTCGGAGTATGCATAGTTGCTACAGTTCGTTGTGCCGAGACACCACATGATGATCGGGTGTGATAAGCTCTACGTTCACATACAACAGGTGCAAGCCAGTTTTGCACAAGCAGAATACTCGGGTTAAACTTGACGAGCCTAGAATATGCAGATATGGCCTCGGAACACTGAGACCGAAAGCTCGAGCGTGAATCATATACTAGATATGATAAAAATAGTGATGTTCACCATTGAAAACTACTCCATCTCACGTGATGACCGGACATGGTTTAGTTGATATGGATCACGTGATCACTTAGATGATTAGAGGGATGTCTATCTAAGTGGGAGTTCTTAAGTAATATGATTAAATTAAACTTTAATTTATCACGAACTTAGTACCTGATAGTATTTTGCATGTCTATGTTGTTGTAGATAAATGGCCCGTGTTGTTGTTCCGTTGAATTTTAATGCGATCCTAGAGAAAGCTAAGTTGAAAGATGATGGTAGCAATTACACGGACTGGGTCCATAACTTGAGGATTATTCTCATTGCTGCACAAAAGAATTATGTCCTGGAAGCACCGCTAGGTGACAAGCCTGTTGCAGATGCTGCTGACGACATTAAGAACGTCTGGCAAAGCAAAGCTGATGACTACTGGATAGTTCAGCGTGCCATGCTTTATGGATTAGAACTGAGACTTCAATGACGTTTTGAACGTCATGGATCATATGAGATGTTCTAGGAGTTGAAGTTAACATTTCAAGCAAATGCCCAGATTGAGAGATATGAAGTCTCCAATAAGTTCTACAACTGCAAAATGGAGGAGAATAGTTCTGTCAGTGAACATATACTCAGAATGTCTGGGTACCACAACCACTTGACTCAGCTAGGAGTTAATCTTCCTGATGATAGTGTCATTGACAGAGTTCTTAAATCACTACCACCAAGCTACAAGAGCTTCGTGATGAACTATAATATGCAAGGGATGGATAAGACAATTCCCAAGCTCTTCGGAATGCTAAAGGCCGCGGAGGTAGAAATCAAGAAGGAGCATCAAGTGTTGATGGTCAACAAGACCACCAGTTTCACGAAGAAGGGCAAAGGGAAGAAGGGGAACTTCAAGAAGAACAACAAGCAAGGTGTTGCTCAAGTGAAGAAGCCCAAGTCTGGACCTAAGCCTGAGACTGAGTGCTTCTACTACAAAGGGATTGGTCACTGGAAGCGGAACTGCCCCAAGTATTTGGCGGATAAGAAGGATGGCAAAGTGAAAGATATATTTGATATACATGTTATTGATGTGTACCTTACTAATGCTCGCAGTAGCGCCTATGTATTTGATACTGGTTCTGTTGCTAATATTTGCAACTCGAAACAGGGGCTACGGATTAAGCGAAGATTGGCTAAGGACGAGGTGACGGTGCGCGTGGGAAATGGTTCCAAAGTCGATGTGATCGCCTTCGGCATGCTACCTCTACATCTACCTTCGGGATTAGTTCTAAACCCGAATAATTGTTATTTGGTGCCAACGTTAAACATGAACATTATATCTGGATCTTGTTTGATGCGAGATGGTTATTCATTTAAATTAGAGAATAATGCTTGTTCTATTTATATGAGTAATATCTTTTATGGTCATGCACCCTTGATGAGTGGTCTATTTTTTGCTAAATCTTGATAATAGTGATACACATCCTATATACTTAAGAAGTTCATCCCCACTATCTCAATTATCTTGACATGCAAACTATCCACATCACTACATGTGCCCCACCTATCCCACCCCTATGTATCTTCACATGGAGCTATCCACGTCAAGGCATCCAGCCACGTCACTAACTATCACATGCATGCATTCTGTTAGTGAACACAAGGGGGCCAACAGGTTGTTTGATTATTTATTTTTACAACACAGCCATCCCTTTGGTCGTTTCCTCTTCTGTATTCTGTAACGGATGAGCACTGCAACATGATGGTTAATCAAAGGCGTAATGGTGCATCGTATTATTCTCCTTCCCACCGCACTTTCTCTCCAGCGAACAGAGCAACCTTTAGAGGTCCACATCTCATCTTCCAAGAGTTCTTTATCTGAGTCAACTTCTCACACACGCGACCCCATCACCACTCAAAGAGGGGGCTTGCTGCCTACTACCACGCCGCTCCTATACGGCGCCGCCGCACTCCCGTAGTACCTCGATGGTGCCGTGCGTCGGCTTTGCTCAGCCAGCTCCTCCGACCATCTACATCAGATTTGCCGGCCACGTCTTCCCTCCACACCCACGCCCATGCTGCGCTGTCGCAGCACCACCAAGAATCTTTGCTGCTGCCCGTCATGAACTCAGTAAGGTCGACCTAGCTTTTGATGAGAGAGGACAAAGAGGGCCTTTTTGTAGTTTGGCTTTGCTTGCTTCATCAATATAATTAATTTAATTTCTCATACATGAGTAACTCGAGCTTGCATATTGTAGGTATAAAATCTGCATGAAGGATTCACGGTTGGTGTCACTGCTCGCCATGGCCAGAACAGAAGTCCCAAAACTAGGTGAAGATATCCTGTTAAACAGTAATAAATACCATGAATTTTCTCGCCTTACCAAGATTAAATTTTCAACTAAGCAATGACTGATTTGGGATCCACCTCCATCGCCAATACCATGAATTTTCTCACCTTGCCAAGATTAATTTTTCTTGCCTTTATTTTGATCTTTCATACTCAACTAATTTTCCTTATATTTCCTTTTGCTGGGAGCTGGAATGTTTAAGATTTCTAGATAGTTTTTCTTCTGCAGATGAAATTTCAATCACTGTTTTGGAGGAGGAATCTGCTTCTTCAATTAATTTGCTATCTCGGCACCTTTAGGAATCTGCTGAATTGTAGGGAGATGCTCGACGTAAGCTTTGAAGCTGAGGATGGAAACAAGCTGTGCAATTAGTTTTTATATATTATATTATATGCATCTGATACCTCGGCTGGTGCTATTTCCGGTGCACTGTTCAATTTTCGGTGGAGCCCTTTATGATTTCGGTAAAAGCTTGACAACTCCCTCTGTATTTTTACCTTCGTTCTTTTCCTACTTAAGTCGCAGGTGACTGATTGATATGTTGTCTCACCTACATATATAATTCTTTCTTGCAGCTGACTTCTTTTCTCAACTTTCAACTACGTGCAATTTTGACTGTATCTCTAGATTGTGTTGTGCCATATTCTCTAAGTATATTCTACAAGGCACAAAATTATTTCTGCCCAATCTCAGTACGCCATCTATTTCAGTTTTATATAGTTTGCACAATACCCAGTTTCCATAGTGAAACGCTTCCATATTATCCTCAGCAAGATGAAGTCTGACTATGCTATCATTCATTAATGTCAAGTATCAGCCATTACTGTTGCATTAGCTTCGCCTCGGACCATACCTTTTCACTTGAAAAGGGAAAGGGATTCTCACTAATGATTTGCTATAAGCTATCTTAGTTGAATAATGAAGACAAGTCCCGACTACTATCGATGTTTTAGGAGCATTACGACTATCCATTGTAACATCGGTTCTGTACACTTGCCGGTATGTACTTATATTGCGTGGTTCTAATGTACTGACATGCATACGATTGAGTTACATCTACAATCACACATAACACAAAATATGTATCTCAAAGTGGAAATTTGCACATAACCGTTCAGGACATCTCCATTTCAGATCCATGTTTTTGGAGTGTTTTATACATTAGTATCTGTGTAAAACATATGAGATTAGTATGCCACAACGCGATCGAAGAATTCACATTTTTCCATCTTTACAATCACAGTAACATGTCCTTTTGTAGATTTCAGTCTTCAGATCATATATTGTGCAAACGAAATTCTTCATTTTATATATTATCATATATTCATGTGCGTAGAATAAAGAGTTCTCGCAGCAACACGCGGGGCATCATCTAGTATTCATAGTATTGAAGCCAAAAGATATAAGTTTAATAATGATAGTGCAACTTATTTGTGGCACTGCCATTTGGGTCATATTGGTGTAAAGCACATGAAGAAACTCCATGTTGATGGACTTTTGGAATCACTTGATGCTTGCAAACCATGTCTCATGGGCAAGATGACTAAGACTCCGTTCTTCAGAACAATGGAACGAGCAACAGACTTATTGGAAATAATACATACTGATGTATGCGGTTCGATGAGTGTTGATGCTCGTGGTGGGTATCGTTATTTTCTGACCTTCACGGATGATTTGAGCAGATATGGGTATATCTACTTGATGAAACATAAGTCTGGAACATTTGAAAAGTTCAAAGAATTTCAGAGTGAAGTAGAAAATTATCGTAACAAGAAAATAAAGTTTCTACGATCTGATCGTGGAGGAGAATATTTGAGTTACGAGTTTGGTCTTCATTTGAAACAATGCGAAATAGTTTCGCAACTCACGCCACCTGGAACACCACAGCGTAATGGTGTGTCCGAATGTCGTAACCGCACTTTATTAGATATGGTGCGATCTATGATGTCTCTTATAGATTTACCGCCATCGTTTTGGGTTATGCTTTAGAGACGACTGCATTCACGTTAAATAGGGCACCATCGAAATCCGTTGAGACGACCCCTTATGAACTATGGTTTGGCAAGAAACCCAAGTTGTCGTTTCTTAAAGTTTGGGGTTGCGATGCTTATGTGAAAAAGCTTCAACCTGATAAGCTCAAACCCAAATCGGAGAAATGTGTCTTCATAGGATACCCAAAAGAGACTGTTGGGTACACCTTCTATCACAAATCCGAAGGCAAGCTATACGTTGCTAAGAATGGATCCTTTCTAGAGAAGGAGTTTCTCTCGAAAGAAGTGAGTGGGAGGAAAGTAGAACTTGATGAGGTAATTGTACCTGCTCCCTTATTGGAAAGTAGCTCATCACAGAAATCCGTTCCAATGATTCCTACACCAATTAGTGAGGAAGCTAATGATGATGATCTTAAAACTTCTGGTGAAGTTACTACTGAACCGCGTAGGTCAACCAGAGTAAGATCCACACCAGAGTGGTACGGTAATCCTATTCTGGAAGTCATGTTACTTGACCATGATGAACCTACGAACTATGAGGAAGTGATAATGAGCCCAGATTCCACAAAATGGCTTGAGGCCATGAAATATGAGATGGGATCCATGTATGAGAACAAACTACGTACTTTGGTTGACTTGCCCGATGATCGGCAAGCCATAGAGAATAAATGGATCTTCAAGAAGAAGACTGACGCTGACGGTAATGTTACTGTCTACAAAGTTCGACTTGTTGCGAAAGGTTTTTGACAAGTTCAAGCAGTTGACTATGATGAGACCTTCTCACCCGTAGCAATGCTTAAGTCAGTCCGAATCATGTTAGCAATTGCCGCATTTTATGGTTATGAAATTTGGCAAATGGATGTCAAAACTGCAATCCTTAATGGATATCTTAAAGAAGAGTTGTATATGATGCAACCAAAAGGTTTTGTCGATCCAAAAGGTGCTAACAAAGTGTGTAAGATCCAGCGATCCATTTATGGACTGGTGCAAGCATCTCAGAGTTGAAATAAACGCTTTGATAGTGTGATCAAAGCATATGGTTTTATACAGTCTTTTGGAGAAGCCTGTATTTACAAGAAAGTGAGTGGGAGCTCTGTAGCATTTCTGATATTATATGTGGATGACATATTGTTGATCGGAAATGATACTGAATTTCTGAATAGCATAAAAGGATACCTGAATAAGAATTTTTCAATGAAATACCTCGGTGAAGCTGCTTATATATTGGGCATCAAGATCAATAGAGATAGATCAAGTCGCTTAATTGGACTTTCACAAAGCACATACCTTGATAAAGTTTTGAAGAAGTTCAAAATGGATCAAGCAAAGAAAGGGTTCTTGCCTGTGTTACAAGGTGTGAAGTTGAGTCAGACTCAATTCCCAACCACTGCAGAAGATAGAGAGAAAATGAAAGTTATTCCCTATGCTTCAGCCATAGGTTTTATCATGTAAGCAATGCTGCGTACCAGACCTGATGTGTGCCTTGCTATTAGTTTAGCAGGGAGGTACCAAAGTAATCTAGGAGTGGATCACTGGACAACGGTCAAGAATATCCTGAAATACCTGAAAAGGACTAAGGATATGTTTCTCATTTATGGAGGTGACAAAGAGCTCGTCATAAACGGTTACGTCGATGCAAGCTTTGACACTGATCTGGATGACTCTAAGTCACAAACCGGATAAGTATTTTTATTGAATGGTGGAGCTGTCAGTTGGTGCAGTTCTAAGCAAAGCATCATTGCGAGATCTACGTGTGAAGCGGAATACATAGCTGCTTCAGAAGCATCAAATGAAGGAGTCTGGACGAAGGAGTTCATATCCGATCTAGATGTCATACCTAGTGCATTGGGTCCAATGAAAATCTTTTGTGACAATACTGGTGCAATTGCCTTGGCAAAAGAATCCAGATTTCACAAGAGAACCACACACATCAAGAGACGCTTCAATTCCATCCGCGATCAAGTCAAGGAGGGAGACATAGAGATTTGCAAAATACATACAGATCTGAATGTTGCAGACCCATTGACTAAGCCTCTCTCACGAGCAAAACATGATCAGCACCAAGACTCCATGGGTGTTAGAATCATTACAATGTAATCTAGATTATTGACTCTAGTGCAAGTGGGAGACTGAAGGAAATATGCCCTAAAGGCAATAATAAATTTGTTATTTATATTTCCTTATATCATGATAAATGTTTATTATTCATGCTAGAATTGTATTAACCGTAAACTTAGTACATGTGTGAATACATAGACAAACAGAGTGTCACTAGTATGCCTCTACTTGACTAGCTCGTTAATCAAATATGGTTAAGTTTCCTAACCATAGACATGAGTTGTCATTTGATAAACGGGATCACAGCATTATAGAATGATGTGATTGACTTGACCCATCCGTTATCTTAGCACTATGATCATTTAGTTTATAGCTATTGCTTTCTTCATAACTTATACATGTTCGTATGGCTATGAGATTATGCAACTCCCGAATACCGGAGGAACACTTAGTGTGCTATCAAATGTCACAACGTAACTGGGTGACTATAAAGTTGCTCTACAGGTGTCTCCGATGGTGTTTGTTGGCATAGATCAAGATTAGGATTTGTCACTCCGTGTATCGGAGAGGTATCTATGGGCCCTCCCGGTAGTGCACGTCACTATAAGCCTTGCAAGCAATGTGACTAATGAGTTAGTTGCGGGATGATGCATTACAGAACGAGTAAAGAGACTTGCCGGTAACGTGATTGAACTACGTATTGAGATATCGACGATCGAATCTCGGGCAAGTAACATACCGATGACAAAGGGAACAACATATGTTGTTATACGGTTTGACCGATAAAGATCTTCGTAGAATATGTAGGAACCAATATGAGCATCCGGGTTCCTCTATTGGTTATTGGCGGGAGATGAGTCTCAGTCGTGTCTACATAGTTCTCGAACCCATAGGGTCCGCACGCTTAACATTCGATGACGATCAGCATTATGAGTTTATGTGTTTTGATGTACTGAAGGCAGTTCGGAGTCCCGGATGTGATCACGGACATGACGAGGAGTCTCAAAATGGTCGAGACATAAAGATCGATATATTGGAAGGCTATGTTTGCACACCAGAATGGTTCCGGATGAGTTCAGGCATTTTCCGAAGTACCGGGAGGTTACTGGAACCCCCCGGGGAGACAATGGGCCTTATTGGGCCTTAGTGGAAGAGAGGAGGAGGCGGCCATGTGGAGGGCGTGCCCCCCCAAGCCCAATCCGAATTGGGGTGGTGGGGGGGGGGGGTGACCCACTTTCCTTCTCTCCCTCTCCCTCTTCCTTCTTCTCCTACTCCAACTAGGAAGGGGGGAAACCTACTCCTACTGGGAGTAGGACTCCCCCCTTGGGCACACCCTATGAGGGCCGGTCCTCTCCTCCTCCCCCTTTATATACAAGGGAGAGGGGGCACCCCATAGAAACACAATTTGATTGTTTAGCCGTGTGCGGTGCCCCCCTCCACAGAATTCCACCTCGATCATATCGTTGTAGTGCTTAGGCGAAGCCCTGCATCGGTAACTTCATCATCACCTTCATCATGCCGTCGTGCTGACAAAACTCTCCCTCGGCCTCAACTGGATCAAGAGTACGAGGGACATCACCAAGCTGAACGTGTGCAGATCGCGGAGGTGTCATGCGTTCGGTACTTGATCGGTTGGATCGCGAAGACGTTCAACTACATCAACCGCGTTTCATAACACTTCCGCTTTCGGTCTACGATGGTACATAGACATACTCTCACCCTCTTGTTGCTATGCATCTCCTAGATAGATGTTATGTGATCGTAGGAATATTTTTTTGAAATACTGCATTCCCCAACACCTTAATGGGGTGGCCTTGGAAGTAGTGGTGTAGCTTTCGGGAGGCGACAAGGAGCACGAGCAATAGCTTCTGTGGCATCGGGTAGCGCACCCACACATCGCGCAACACCATGCTGACGAAGTACCCCGGGTGTTCGACGAGGGTGGAGGCATTGGCGGGGTCCTATTCCTCCCGAGGTTGGGGGGCCTCAGGAGCCTTGTCATTTGTCGGGGCTGCCATGGCCTCGAGGGCGCCATCCTCAGGAGCCCTGCCGACTGGTGGGGCGGCCGAGGCCTCAGGAGTGTCGTCCTGAGGCCGCGGCACCTCAACTGGGTGCGACGTGCTGCTCTGCGAGCCCCTGGTCTGGCGCTCCTCGCGGACCGCCACCAGCACTGCGCTGGCAGAGTGAGCCGTGGCGGCTTGGTAGAGCACCAAAGGTTCAAGGGGGCGCGGCGCTACCATCACCGGCGGGCTAGTGAGGTACTTCTTAAGGTCTTGGAAGGCCGTGTTAGCCTCCGGAGTCCACTCGAATGGGTCCTTCTTTTTCATCAACTTGAAGAAGGGGAGGGCGCACTCCCCCAGCTTGGAGATGAAGCGCCCGAGCGAGGTTACGCAGCCCGCCAGCTTCTGCATCTCCTTGAGGGTTTGCGGCGGACTCATCCTTTCTATGGCCTTGACTTTCTCTCGGTTGGCCTCGATCCCTCTGTGCGATACCAGGAAGCCCAATAGCTTGCCAGACGGGACACAGAATACACATTTCTCTAGGTTGAGCCGCAGGTTTACCTTGTGCAGGCTGGTGAAAGTCTCCTCCAGATCCTCGATAAGTGTTCTTGCCTCCCGAGATTTCACCACTATGTCGTCGACGTACGCCTCGGCGTTCCTCTCAAGCTGCAGGCCCAAGGTGATGTGCATTAGCCACTGGAAGGTTGCTCCGGCATTGCGTAGCCCGAGGCATGCACGTGCAGCAGTACACCCCACGACGGGGTCAGAAAAGCTGTCTTCTCAACGTCCTGCACCGCCATCTTGATTTGGTGATAGCCCGAGAAGGCGTCCAAGAAGCATAGTAAATCGCACTCGGCGATGGAGTCGACGATTTGGTCGATGCTGAAGGAAATATGCCCTAGAGGCAATAATAAAGTGGTTATTTATATTTCCTTATATCATGATAAATTTTTATTATTCATGCTAAAATTGTATTAACTGGAAACTTGATACATGTGTGGATACATAGACAAAACTCAGTGTCCCTAGTAAGCCTCTACTAGACTAGCTCGTTAATCAAAGATGGTTAAGTTTCCTAGTCATAGACATGTGTTGTCATTTGATGAATGGGATCACATCATTAGGAGAATGATGTGATGGACAAGACCCATCCATTAGCTTAGCATAGTGATCGTTAAGTTTTATTGCTATTGCTTTCTTCATGTCAAATACATATTCCTTCAACTATGAGATTATGCAACTCCCGGATACCGAAGGAATACCTTGTGTGCTATCAAACGTCACAACATAACTGGGTGATCATAAATATGCTCTACAGGTATCTCAGAAGGTGTTTTTTTGGGTTGGCATAGGTCGAGATTAGGATTTGTCACTCCGAGTATCGGAGAGGTATCTCTGGGCCCTCTCGGTAATGCACATCATGATAAGCCTTGCAAGCAATGTGACTAATGAGTTAGTTGTGGGATGATGCATTATGGAACGAGTAAATAGACTTGCCAGTAATGAGATTGAACTAGGTATGAAGATACCGATGATCAAATCTCGGGAAAGTAACATACCGATGACAAAGGGAACAATGTATGTTGTTATGCGGTTTGACCGATAAAGATCTTCGTAGAATATGTAGGAGCCAATATGAGCATCCAGGTTCCGCTATTGGTTATTGACTGGAGATGTGTCTCGGTTATTGACTGGAGATGTGTCTCGGACAATGGGAATAAAGTATGTTGTCATTACGGTACGACCGATAAAGATCTTCGTAGAATATGTGGGAACCAATATGAGCATCTAGGTTCCTCTATTGGTTATTGACTGGAGAGGTGTCTCAGTCATATCTACATAGTTCTCGAACCCATAGGGTCCGCATGCTTAAACGTTCGATGATGATTTTGTATTATATGAGTTATGTGATTTGGTGACGGAATGTTGTTTGGAGTCCCAGATGAGATCACGGACATGACGGGGAGTCTCTAAATGGTCAAGAGGTAAATATTCATATATAGGGCGATGGTATTTGGACACCGGAAGTGTTCTGGGGGTACCAGGTACGTATCGGGTCACCGGAAGGGGTTCCGGGCTACCCCCGGAAAACTATATGGGCCTTATGGGCCAGGAGGGGAAACACACCAGCCACCAAGGAGCTGGTGCGCCCCCATATGGGCTGGCCAAATTGGAGAAGGAAAGGGGAAGGAGGAAAGGAAAAAAAGGAATCGGATTCCCCCTTCCATCTCTTCCCTTCCTACTCCGAATTGGAATAGGAAAGGGGGGAGGCCGAATTGGGAGGTGTGCAAGTAGGATTCCTCCTACTTGGGGCACCCCCTTGGCTGCCTCTCCTCCCCTACAACCTATATATATGAGGGGGGGGGGACGGCTAGAACACACAACAAACATTGCTATCCGTGTGCGGCACCCCCCTCCATAGTTTACGCCTCCGATCATATTCACATAGTGCTTAGGCAAAGCCCTGCACGGATCAATTCACCATCACCGTCACCACGTCGTGTGCTGACGGAACTCTCCCTCGACACTTTGCTGGATCAAGAGTTCGAGGTACGTCATCGAGCTAAACATGTGCAGAACTCGGAGGTTTCGGTGCTTGATCGGTTCGAACGAGAAGAAGTTCGACTACATCAACCGCATTGTCAAATGCTTCCACTTTCGGTCTACGAGGGTATGTGGAAATAGTCTCCCCCTCTCGTTGCTATGCATATTCTAGATAGATCTTGTGTGAGAGTAGGAATGTTTTTGAAATCGCATGCTACGTTTCCTAACAGATGCGCGGGAGAGGGAAGGGGTCTTGAGGACATGCCTTGTTGAGGTTGGTGAAGTCAACACACATGCGCTCCTTCCCGCCCTTCTTGGGGACGATGATCGGGTTCCCGAGCCAATCTGGGTGCCGCACTTCCCGAATGACGTCGGCCTCCTGCAGCTTGCGGGCCTCCTGGACGATGAATGATTGCTTCTCCGGGGCTTGCCCCCGCGTCTTCTGCTTTACAGGGCGTGCATTGGGGCACACCATTAGGTGGTGCTCGATTACCCCGCGCGGGACCCCGACCAGGTCCGCTGCTTCCCACGCAAACTCATCCTTTTTCGTGCGGAGGAAGTTGACCAGCGCCTCTTCTTGGTCTGGGGGGAGGCCGGCGCCTATGGCGAAGGTAGAGCCCGGTCCTCCGTCTTCATCGACCGGCACCTGCTTTGTTTCGACCCAATCTTGAGAGAACAACTGCTTCTTCTTTGCTGGTGCAGCCCTTGGGTCCTCCGGGGCTCCCTTCCCGCTTGGCAACACGGCCGCCGCGGCCCCGAAGGCGAGCTTGAGGGCCAAGAGCGCATCCTTGGTGTCCCCCACCACGGTGAGTACGCCGCTGCTTCCCAACATCTTCATGAGGTTGTAGCCAGGATGGGTTGCCGCCATGAATTTTGCCAAGGCCGGGTCCCGAGAATGGCGTTGTACAGGAGGCCGATGCGGGTGATGTCGAAGTCGATGAGCTTGGTGCGGTAGTTGTCATAGGTGCCAAAGGTGGCGGGGAGGCGGATCTGCCCCAGGGGGCAGGTGGAGCCATCAACGACCCTCGGAGAAAGGCTTGATGGGGCAAAGCCGGCCGTGGGGCACATGAAGCAGGCCGAATACTTCCGCGGAGAAGACATTGAGGCCGGCGCCGCCATTGATGAGGGTGTTGGTGACTGCTACATTGCAGATGGTGGGGGTACAGAGCATCGGGAGCGCGTCGGCGCCGGCCGTGGTCGCGCGGTGGTCCCTTGAGTCTAAGATGAGGTCGGACTTAGGTGCCACCCAGCCCGGGGGAGCTCCCTGCCGCACGTGGGCGGCGCCCATCTAGCGGAAGAACTACTTGACATGGCGGTCCGAGGCCGGCGCCTGCGAGCCGCCAAGGAGGCCCGCGATGGCATGGGGCGCTGGCGGCGTGAAGCGCGTGATGAAAAGACCACGCAGCTCCTCCCAGGAGACCATTGAAGACTCCGGCAAACCCAGGAGCCAGGCGCGCGACACACCTATAAGGGCTATGGATAGCCAGTTCGCCATGGCCTTGCCATCTCCGCCAGCCACCCAAACAGCCTCCGTATACACCTGGAGAAATCCTGCCAGATCTGCCGCGCCGTCGAACCGAGGCGGCAGCTTTGTCCTGAACTTGGGCGGCCACTACACTCGTCACAAGGCGGGGGTGAAGGCCCGGAGGCCTATGGCGCCTCCAAACGCACTCGATGGTACGGTCAGTGGAGCGGCGCCCGCCCGCCATGAGAGCCGAACAGCGCGGGCGGGTACAACAGGCGAAGAGGTGAATCTTCGACGCATCCCTACCTGGCGCGCCAAATGTCAGATTCGAGGCTCCGCAGACCCAAGATAGATTCAAACTCTGGGGTGCGTGCGAAGAACTCAACCTCCCCAGTGTGCCAACTCATCGATCTCACGGCGTAGCTCGATGAACTAAGGAAGAACGGGACAAGGCAGTTTACCCAGGTTCGGGCCATCTTGCGGTGTAATACCCTACTCCTGCTTTGTGGTGGATTAGCCTTGAGGTGTACTGAGGATGAACTAGTACAATGGAAGAACAACCTCAGGAGGTGTGTTCTTGTGCGTGTGAGGGTGTGGATGGTCCAAATCCCCTCTCTATGGTGGTGGCTAGGCTATACTTATAGTGGCCTTGGTCCTCTTCCCAAAATGAAGGCGGGAAGGGATCCCACAACGACCAAATTTGAAGGAAGACAACTAGTACATCTTATCCTGCCGAAAGGTGGTCTGCACCTGCAAAGCTTCTGGTCGTGACGTCGTGGTGGGCTCGGCGATGACCTCCATCCTGCCATCCTGGCGGTCTTGGTCTTGTAGCATGGAAATGGAAACCTTTGGTTGATTCCTCGGGACTCCGAGTGCGCGCTTGCCTTTTTAGCACCAAAGAGGAAACCTGCTGTACTACGCCCGCCGGCGCCCGCCTGTCCTTGGTCATCATGGCTTGCATCATCTGAACATCATGAGGTGAGGGCTCGCATGGAAATATCCGCCCCTCAGGAGCCAGCCCAAGGAGGCCACTCCTTCTAGAGGTCTTGGCGTTGTCCGCCTCGCGAGGGTCTTGTGTTGTTGGTGCTGAAGATGGGCCGTACCAGGCCGTCGATCGAGTCACGCCATGGGCCGCAGGCAGGCAAGTCTGGGTACCCCGGTTTCCAGAACGCCGACACAAATATCCTGAAAAGTTTCATATTTTAAATTATTATGGAAGTAATTTTTCTTTAATTGTCTAGTTCATTTTCTTTTTTAAAATTGGGGCCCTTTTAGACCCAAATTTTATTTCAAAAAGTGTTCTCAAGCACCTCCCCTGCCCTATGGCAGAATCCATACCCCATTCTACCCACACAAAAATTTCTTTTGTTATTCAAATTATTTCTAAACCCAATTTTCCAACAATTATTGATTCTTGTGGATTGCAAAAGAACTATGATCTCCTTAGCACTTCTGGCCTCACAAATCCTACTACAACAAAACATCAGTACCCTCATTGAATTTCTTCAAAAACATTCGGGTCCATAGTTCAAATAATTCAAATTCCATTTGAATGAAATTTGGACCAGATTCATATTCCTTGCTCCAAACCCAATCTCTCCTACTCGAACAATTCTGAAACTTTTACACAATCTTAGAACCGCATCAGAGAGCCTCCACTAAAAGTTTCAAAATTTTCAAAAATGCCTAGCTAGCATTGGCATTTCGTCGAACACCTTCTGTGCACCATACTGATTTCGGGTAAAAATCAGAGGAAGGCACTGCCATGCACTCCACTCTTCCTCCCCTTCATTGCAAACCTTCTAGACGACGCCCTGGCCCGCTCGCCAGTAGCTTAGCACCGACCAGCGGGGCACCAGACCAGTGCAACGGCCGCCGGCCAAGCCACGGGCAGCCGCCAGCTAGGCACTGCCACCGACGCGCCATTACACGCCGCACCGTCCAGGCCTACCACTTCCTCCATGCGGCACTTCTTCGCGGTGCAGACCACCGTCCAGACTGCTCAGGGCCCTGCTGTCAGTCGCCGGAGCTGGCGCCGTCCGCCCTGGCCGTACGGGAGATTCGCTGTGGGCGAGGCGGTGGAGCTTGGAATCGAGCGCGCTGGCGCTTCGAGGAGATTATACCGACCACACCGACACCCACTGTCCACGCGCACCGGCCATAGCTACCTCCACGGGCCAAATCAACTCCGGCGTGATCCGGTCGTCTCCTGTCATCGCCGCTCGGGCTATAAAAGGGCACCTCGAGCCCCTTTTTGATCACACACCACCTCCACCCATTCCCAATCGCACACCAGAGGGATCTAACGGCCTCGGGGAGGTCTTCTTCCCCAACTCCGGCCGCCCGATCCGCCTTTGATCCCGAGAAGAAACCGACGCCGTTCGTCCACCTCCACCTCCCAAATTTCACCAGTAGCCTGAAAATCCGTTTCTTCGTCTGACCCGTGCATCAATTTGACGTTCGGAGCTCCCTCCGATGAGATCCCACATCACCCGAAGCCGCCGTCCGCCGGAGTCGACGTCGCCGTCGTTGTCGCCGTCGTTACGCTGCTCGTCGGCGACCAAATCCACCACCCACCGATGCGGAGAAGCACCCTGAGCACACCTGCACCATCCCCATCCCCTGGATCGTCGTCGATCGCTGCCGGTGACCACCCCCTCCTCCCCTCTGTTCTCGCCCGCGATTTTCAAACCTGACGGGTGGGACCCACCCGTCAGGATTCTATTCTTTTTCGTCTAAATCGCTGGCGCATTCAGCATAGTGCATTCTCCCTACAGGGAGATGTATTTCCGTGCGAACCGTTTTCTTTTTAAGTTTTAAATTAAAAAACAGATTTGACTACAACTTTGACCGCCTCCAAGGCAACTCCAAACAACTTGATTGTTTTTCTGTTATTCCTAAAATTTCATCTAGTTTATTGTAGTATTTATTTTAAAAAATATACAAACAACTTTTTTTGTACTGGTATGGTTTTAGTGAGATTTGCATTATTTTGAAAATAGGAAAGTGGAGGGAAGATGGTGTTTTCAAAGCCTATGAAGTACACCCAACTTTTCTGCATGCTCAAGGCAAGCATCTTGAACACTTGATATGGTGAAAGTTTTGTTGTTTGCTTGCTAGAATAATTTTGATCATGTGTATGGTAATTCAAATAAAAATTTGCATAATGATATTAAGGCATGTGAGGATTCATTGATAGAATTGTTTCACTTAAACATGAACACATGTGGATGTGGTTATTGCCTCGTGACACCCATGGCTATATTTGTCCTGACTAACATGCAAGAAAGAATCTGTCACTAGTGAAACTGACCGTGAGACAGGGATCTCATTGTGACGAGAATGAACAGTGAGTGCATGTTGGGACATGCCAGGGGGTGACCATGTTGGGTACCACCAAGGAAATATATTATGCCAATCATTCCAGGAAAATATAAATATCCCGAGTCGACCGTAGATCGAGTCTTGTTCCGATAACCCCCATAGTTGATTCATGCTTCCACTTGTCCATGCCACATGTAGGGTAAGGTTTAGTAAGTTGTTAACCCCTTTCCTGTGCACACCATACAGAGGGCCACGACAAGGGTTTACTGGTTCCAGGAATAACGCCAGTCATCGTGTCAGGGGGCATGGGTGTTTCCGGCGGAGGCCGAGAGGGGGGCACCCCTTAGTTAGTGTGCGGTATAAATTGTGATCCCATGCAAGGTTGTGACCTCTCCATCTTAGAGTTTTCTTGAGAGATGCTTTGGGTGATTCCTAGCACCAGGAAAGTTAAGTTGGTGTGTGCTGGTTAGGTGTGTTGTCAACCGAAAGGCCATAATTGGAATTAGTCAACGTCTCGGTGTTGACTAAAGAAATCCTTTACTTGTGGGTAAAGTGCACAACCTCTGCAGAGTATAAAACCTATTCGATTAGCCGTTTCCGCGGTTAAGGACTACAATCTGGGATGGGTCAAGTGTCGGTCTTCGGAGGAGAAAGGAACTAAATCAGAAATTGATTATGATTTACGATGGAAGATTGTGATCACTAATGTTATTATGGACCAACCCTTTCTCTTATATTAAATGTTGAGTATCTTTGGGAAGGTTTTACCACCTGGATACCCGTGTTTTTATTTTCTTGTAAGCCCTTAATGAGGCGTCGCTTCAGACACCCGACTGGCTCATATATTATTTTCTTGTGGAATTCACCGGGCGGTTCTACCCCCTAGAACTCCCTATGCCTTTAATTTCAATTGAATTAAAGCCCTTTGTGTGGCGTCGCGAAGACACCCAACTGTCGAATTCTTTTACCTTTTTCTCTTGGGTCCCTTCGGGGCGGTTCTACCTCCTGAGGCCCGAATCTAAATTTCTATGCAACATTATGATTTACTTATACCTTACTGATATTAGTTGATAACCTTTATTAATTATGCATATATAATACTTCACATGATAGCATTAAATTTTTATCATGACATGGTAGAATATACTTAGAATTAGTTGCATGCATTTTGCCTGCTTTTATTATATCTTTTGTTCATGATGTTTGCGAGTACATTGAAATGTACTCACTGGCTTGTCCCTGGCTATTGTCTTTGTCAGATTTACAATTCGGAGAGTAGCACTATGAAGACACCCGCAACCTAGGAATTGGAGATAGCGGCCACGTGAGATAGAAGTTAGCCAGGTCGGCTGTTCCTATGGGAATGAAGTCCCATCAACGTTGGAGATCCACGAGTCGCTTCCGTCATCCACCACTAGAGATCCTTGATATACTCAGTGGACCTTTATGGCCTTTTATTCAAATTCTTATAACTGCTTGGAATTCTGTATCAAGGAAGTGTCCACCAGCAACAGTAAAATCCCGGGCCTGGTGATGACACAAGGGTCATTTGCTAGGATTTTATGTACTGGAAAATCCGGCCCTGACACCCGACAAAATTTTAACCTTATACCTCGTCACCTTTATATAAGATAAGGCCAGGAAGTAGCTAGAGATCCATCTTATATAGGAACGTAGGCTCGATAGCAATATCCAAACCCCCTTGTAAACCTTCACAAGAGAGGCCCCCTCCATTAATCAATCAAAATAGGAGTAGGGTATTACCTCCATCATGAGGGCTCGAACCTCGGTAAATCCCCCAAGTGTGATCCCCTCTGGTACTACCTATCGGAATCGCGGCTCCAAGGATCCAAGAAAGGTTCGAACTCTAGGGTGTGCGCGGAATCTTCCCGAGCCCTGTCTAGCTACACACTTTCTAACGGTGATATGATACGTCTTTGTTGTATCTATAATTTTTGATTGTTCCATGCCAATATTCTACAACTTTTACATACTTTTGGCAATTTTTTATACTATTTTTTCGGACTAACATATTGATCCAGTGCCTAGTGTCAGTTCCTGTTTGTTGCAATTTTTTTGTTTCACAGAATACCCATATCAAACGGAGTCCAAACGGGATAAAAACTTACGGAGATTATTTTTGGAATATATGTGATTTTTGGGAAAAAGAATCAACATGAGATGATGCTCAAGGGGCCCGCAAGGACGGAGGGCGCGCCCCTTGATCTTGTGGACACCCCGTAAGGCGGTTGATGCCCTTCTTCTGGCACAAGAAAGCTAATATCCAGATAAAATCATGTTAAATTTCAGCCCAATCGGAGTTACGGATCTCCGAGAATTTAAGAAAAGGTAAAAGGCCAGAATCCGGGAACACAGAAATAGAAGGAAACACACACACACACACACACACACACACACACACAGAGAGAGAGAGAGAGAGAGAGAGAGAGAGAGAGAGAGAAAGAGAGAGAGAGAGAGATCCAATCTCGGAGGGGCTCTCGCCCCTCCACCACCATGGAGGCCATGGATCAGAGGGGAAACTCTTCTCCCTTCTAGGGGGAAGTTCAAGGAAGAAGAAGAAGAAGAAGAAGGGGGGCTCTCTCTCCCCCTCTCGGCGCCGGAAGACCGCCGGGGCCATCATTGTGACCGATCTATACCAACAACTTCACCACCGTCATCACCAACTCTCTCCCCTTCTATGCAACGGTGTAACACCTCTTCTCCCCACTATAATCTCTACTTAAACATGGTGCTCAACGCTATATATTATTTTCCAATGATGTATGGCTATCCTATGATGTTTGAGTAGATCCGTTTTGTCCTAGGTTGATTGATGATCTTGATTGGTTTGAGTTGGATGTTTTATTATTGGTGCTATCCTATGGTGCTCTCCGTGTCGCGCAAGCGTGAGGGATCCCCGCTATAGGGTTTGCAATGTTCATGGTTTGCTTATTGTCTGCGTTGCGTGAGTGATAGAAACACAAACACGGATAAGTGGGTTATGGCGTATGGGAATAAAGAGGACTTGATACTTTAATGCTATGGTTGGGTTTTACCTTAATGATCTTTAGTAGTTACATATGTTTGCTATAGTTCCAATCATAAGTGCATATGATCCAAGAAGAGAAATTATGTTAGCTTATGCCTCTCCCTCATATAAATTTGCTATAATGATTACCGGTCTAGTTATTTATTTCCTAGGGACAAATAACTTTCTCATGACAAAAAGCTCTCTACTAAAACTAACTTACTTGTGTCTTTCTCTAAACAACCCTTACCTTTTATTTACGTGCTCTTTATATTTTTGCAAACCTATCCCACAACACCTACAAAGTACTTCTAGTTTCATACTTGTTCTAGGTAAAGCAAACGTTAAGCATGCGTAGAGTTGTATCGATGGTCGATAGAACTTGAGGGAATATTTATTCTACCTTTATCTCCTCCTTGGGTTCGACACTCTTACTTATCTAAAGAGGCTTCAACTGATCCCCTATACTTGTGGGTTATCAAGACCTTTTTCTGGCGCTGTTGCCGGGGAGCAATTGCGTGCGGTGAATATTGTCATGTGTGCTTGTTTGCTTTATCACTAAGTAGATTTTATTTGCTGTTCTAAGTTGTTCTCTATCTTTAGTTATGAATATGGAACACGAAATACCAAAAAAATTAGGTGTACTTGCTACTCATGGAGATGGGGAACCTCCTAAAACCCTCGATGCTCATTATGTGAAAGATATTATGCACTACATTAATAATCCTGAGAAAACCCCATTCAATTATATGATGGGAGACACGTTGGATCAACGTGAATACTTTAGGGATTATCGCTTGACTCAAAAAGGGAAACTATTATGGGATTAAATTCATATGTTGCATTGGTATGCTCGGCAACTATGCTTGAGATATGATTATACTTTTTGCTCTAGGATGAAGGCTCCACACCTTCCCTTTTCATGTAAATTTAATGATAATGAAACCTTGGCTTCTTATGCTAATGGTATATATGATTACTATGATGTGGAATGAATAGAAGAATTCGTTGCTTTTAAGGGTGCTTATGAAATTGAATCTTTGTTTGAAAAGTATGAAGCTTTTGATGATGATGTTTATAGTCCTGAAAATTTTGCTATACTTAAATATTTCTATGAGAATTATGAATATAATGCTGATATTGATGCGTTTATTGAGAAAGTATCCGCTGTCCAAGAAGAGACTAATATTTTGCAGGAAACCATGGAATAAGAAATTGATGACACTGTGAGCTCATTAGATGAAAAAGATGACGAGGAGAGTGAAGAACAAAAGGAGGAAGAGCGGATTAGCTACCCATGCCCACCTTATAATGATAGTAACTCTTCAACTCCTACATTGTTTAATTTCCGTTCATGCTTATCGAAGGATGAATGCTATGACGATTGCTATGATCCCTTGGATTTGTTAGAAATGTCCCTTTTTGATGAACTTGATGCTTCCTATGCATGTGGCCAAGATGCCAATATGAATTATGCTTATGGATATGAACTTGCTATAGTTCCTTATGTTAATAATGAAATTGTTGCTATTGCACCCACGCATGATAGTCCTATTATCTTTTTGATTTCTCCCTACTACACTATATCGGAGAAGTTTGCTTATTAAGGATTATATTGATGGGTTGCGTTTTACTACTACACATGATGATTTTGATAGATATAATATGCATGTGCTTTCTGCTCCTACTTGCAATTATTATGAGAGAGGAACTACATCTCCGCCTCTCTATGTTTCCAATACGATAAAATTGCAACAAACTGTTTATACTATGCATTGGCCTTTACTTTGTGTGCATGAATTGTTCTTTTATGACATGCCGATGCATAGGAAGAGGGTTAGACTTTGTCATTACATGATATATGTTACTTTGTGCTCACTACTAAATTACAAATCATGGTTAATTAAAATTGACTTTGATATACCTTGGGATCCGGGTGGATCCATTACTTGAGCACTATATGCCTAGCTTAATGGCTTTAAAGAAAGCGCTGCCAGGGAGACAACCCGGAAGTTTTAGAGAGTCATTTAGTTTTTTTGTGTGCTTTTATATAGTTTAAAAACAAAAAAATAGAGAGGGGAACTTAAAAACTTTTTCATAAAAGAGAAGCGATTGGAAGTTATGCATTGGAGAAGTGAGGGTCAACCTCGAACACTTATGTTCATGCTCATGGAAACAATATAGATTTTTTCATGAAGATTCTCACAAAAATAATTACCCCCTTGTACAATTCCATTGTATTTTAAAATAATGTGCCAATATTTGCCTTTAGGATGATTAGATTGCTTGTTTGGTATGTGCGCTGCAAAAACAGAAAATTTGGCTGTAGTGCGCGATTTTACATTTTTTACTAGAAAGTCAAATGCTTATGAAACTTTTTGCACAGTAATTATATACATTTTTTTACTTTTTCCTATTTTTTTTAGAATTTTTGGAGTTACAGAAGTATGGTTGATGTTCAGATTACTACAGACTATCCTGTTTAAGACAGATTCTGTTTTTGATGCATTGTTTTGCTTGTTTTGATGAAACTATCAATTCTATCGGTGGTATAAGCCACGTAAAAGTTATATTACAGTAGCTACAATGAAAAAATAAAATATGAATGAGTTTTCAACAGTACTTGAGGTGGTGATTTGGTTTATTATACTAATGGATCTCACGAGGTTTTGTTAAGTTTTGTGTGATTGAAGTTTTCATGTTTTGGGTGAGATCACGATGGATGACGGAATAAGGAGTGGCAAGAGCCTAAGCTTGGGGATGCCCAAGGCACCCCAAGGTAATATTCAAGGACTCCCAAGAAACTAAGCTTGGGGATGCCCCGGAAGGCATCCCCTCTTTCTTCTAACGATTATCGGTAATTTTACTTGGAGCTATATTTTTATTCGTCACATGATATGCGTAAATCCTGGAGCGTCGTGTGCTTTTTATTTTTCTTTTAGTAATGCACCATGCTGGTATGAGATAGTCCTTGGTTTATTTATAGAATGCTCTTTGCACTTCATGTTCGCACACGAACACGTCACCGTGTACCTCCAACGCCGAGGGTGATGCACCGCAGCTCACATTGAAGGAGACCCATCCGAAAGCATGGTACGCAATTAATCCGGCGGGTGCTTTTCAGGACCCGAAACCCCACGCGCCCGGGAGGGACCCCGTCCGGACCTGCGGCGGCTATGGGCTGCCATAGGTCGGTTCGCCTGCCTCTAGAGCCTCGAGGATCGCTGCCCTTCAACACAAAGAACGAACGAAGAACGAGAGAGAAAGAACAAGGGAGGGATGTAAAACTAGGGTAAAAAGTAGATGTGTTTTGCGATTGTGTGTTGTTGCTCAATCGGCCGTCACCCCTTGGGTATATAAGAGGCGGCTGGACTTCCCGTGCAAGGAAAAGGTTTGGATTCACGTCCAAAACCCTAGTCAAATTCGGATTGGTTTTGTCCAAACTTTCCAAAACTGTTCGATTTAAACTGGCTGCACCTTGCGGGTCTTTTTTGTGGTGGTAATCGACCTCGGATGAAAACGAGCGCCAAAAGAAATCTTGACCGTTTCGACGAGGCGAACAACTTTCACGTTGAACGTTTTTTTGATCCGAGGTCATATTTATGGCCAAATTGCTCGCGCAAAACAGCTAAATATTCACGCAGCTCATCAGACATATCCACACATGTGTCTGGTTCCGGGCGTCATATTTTGCCCATTGGAGGGTCGCGTTGTGCGGGCTCTAGCTTTTGCATACGACCTCGGATTGGGATGATATTTTTATTAAAATCGATTGTTTCGTCGAGACGAAGACATTCCGTGTAGAAACTTTTCCCATATGAGGCCATCTTGGGGGCATAATCTGCCGAATAGTGTTCTGGATACAAAATTTGAGTACTTCGAACACAACTTCAGCCTTAGAGATGTGACCGGATGACTATGGCCCAAATATCAAAGTTTTTCATTTTAACAATACAGAACTTTTTCACTTTGAGCACTGCTCCATTTGAGGCCATCTTAATTAAGTTCTTCGCCATGCCAAAATCTGGTGTCAACACATGCCCTCCTGTTTTTCGGCAAACTTGTGTGCCGAAAAATAACTTGCACGGTGCTTTTCCTAAGGACGATGTCAACACTCCATCGGCCATTTTATGTGCTTACGGCGATAATTTCTATATCGGCCATGTTTAACTTCTTGTTTACATCATACCCTGGAACCGATTACCACCAATCGGCTTTAAAGAGATGGGAATGAACCCATTCCTCATAGCACTAAGGAAATAAAACTCCGAGAGGTCACGCCCTGTTAAGCAAGTAACATCCGGATGATTCCAATCAACCGATGCATCGGCCAAAGCAACACAAGCCGAATTATCCGCATGAATGACTTCTACCTCATCATCGACCCACCGTATTAAGAATTGATGAGTGGTAGATGGCACACATTGGTTAGCATGAACCCAATCATAGCCTAATATAACATTATAGTTACCTTGCACCTCGGCGATGAAGAATGTGGTGGCCAAAGTTTTGCTTCCCATGGTGAGTTCCATGCACATCACACCTTTGGCCTCTGTCTTTTCTTTACCCTCAAATCCATTAAGTACCATATTGGTCTTCATCAATGCATCATTATCTAATCCCAACTTCTTAAAGACCGAGTAGGGCATAAGATTTACCACAGTACCACCATCAACGAGCATCCTAGCAACCGGTGATCCGTTAATATGACCTTTGAGGTACAATGGCTTCAAGTGTTTCACCGGTTCTTTTGGCTTCTCGAAGATAGCGTTCTTTGGACCAAAATCCAGTTGAGCCACCTCCCCTTCTTCACCTATAGCACGAAACTCAGCAGGTAAGTAATACACCATATTAATATCCATACCTTCCCGAACCGGCGTAGAGTCGTAATCCACCATCTCATCTTCATCCCCCAATGTGTATATTGGGCTCAAAGTTTCCTCAATTGAAGGGGATTTTTCAGGTGGTGTGGACGATGTAATAGGGGTCGCATCATCCTCTTTTGGTGGTGAAGGTGTTGCTGCAGCTAATGTAGAAGCATCTGTGTTTTGTTTTTGTTTAGGCCTCCACACTTATTTTGTGAGTGCCATGGGCCGAATTTCACTTAACAATTTGTCCCTTTGCCTCTCCTCTTTGTTCTCTACCTTCTCATGGTTCCTCATGCGTTGTAATCTCCTTTTCATGGTCTTGGTTAAATCGGGAGGACACCACTTACGTTGAGTATATTTGGGATCCCTTGGTTTTGCCCTGCCCGTGCTTGCCTCATGATCACTAACCATGGAACCCTGCTGAACAATAACAATATCACAATTAGAAGTAGCCAGATTACCAACAACCGGCTTTTCGATCTCCTTTTGCTTGTCACATTCTGCAATTTCCGCATTACATGACTTAACACGCCACACTTTTTTGTTGGCCTTACTTGGAGAAATTTTTATTGGCCGATTAGCCCCATAGCTCAAAACGACCTTGTGTGGGATAATAAAGCCTCTTGCGAGCAGGCCTTCTAGGTGCTGCCCACCCCATATGAAAAGCATAAGGAGCCATTGGGAGCTGCCACCATCCTCCATTGAAGTCTCTCGTGTAATATGGCGCATAGGAGGGTTGTGACATCCATGGTGTCGGTGCCCATGGACCATATGGCCTTGCATAGCATCAAAACTATTGTTCCGGAGGTGATCTTGAACGCTTTGAATGTGATGGCCAATTAGAGCTAGAACCGGTCGCTTGACTTGCATATTTGGATAGCAACATATCAAAAGTTGGCCTAATTCGCTTGCGCTTAGCTTCAATCTTTCCCCACTTGCCAACTTCTGAATTCTTGGGGTTGATAAATTTAACATGAGTATCTTCTTGTACTTGTGGTTGCCCCCCCCCCACCGAGTGCAGGATTTTTTATGGTGATCTTCAATACTTCCTTGCCATCGGGTTGCTTATCAAGCACAACCTCTCGTCCCAAGACTTTGTCGCCCTCCTTGCCTTTCCTGGGTTCACCAATAAGAACATTACTTTATTAGCAGATTCGGCTATGCTAGGCTGAATCAACATTTTATTTCCCTCCAAGTCCATGGTGTTCATCGGGATTGTTTATCAACTTGCATCTCAGCAAAATTCAATCGTCCATCATTAATGGCCGATTTTATCTGTCATCTGAAAACATTGCAATCGTTAGTAGCATGAGAAAATGAATTATGGTACTTGCAATAAGCACGCCGTTTCAGCTCCTCATATGGCGGTATGGTGTGTGATATTGTAATCATCTTATCTTGCAAGAGAGCATCAAATATTTTATCACACTTTGATATATCAAAAGTAAACCTCACTTCCTCATCACGATTCTTGCGAATCGGCTTAAGAGCATTGCACATATAAGGTTTGGCCTTTGAGGACCAAACAAATTCGGTAGTATAGACATCAACCTCATTGTTCGAATTATCATCATTGTGTTCAACCATATGCATTCTAGGACGATCGGTTGTAGCCCTATGGACCACTTTACTTCGACTCTCTTGGGCCAAAGCTTTTTGTAAGACTTGATTAATGCTCAAAAACTCATAACTTTCTAACCTCTCTTTAATGTAAGTTTTCAAACCATTAAGAACAAGATCCGCCAAGTCTCTATCAGTTATCACTAAGCTATAACATCGGTTCTTTATATCTCTAAATCTCTTGACGTAACCGGTAACCGATTCATCATGTTTCTGCCTAACCGATGTAAGATGTGACAACTTTAGCTCATTATCGCCGCTATAAAAGTGATCATGAAACTTTTGCTCTAATTGCAACCATAAGAGAATTGAGCCATGTGGTAAAGCAGCAAACCATGAAAATGCGGTACCAGTTAAAGATAATGGAAATAAACGCACTTTCAATTCTTCTATGGAACCTGCTTCACCCAACTGCGCTAGATACTGACTCACATGCTCCCAAGTCGTTTTCGTACCCTCACCACTAAATTTAACAAAATCAGGAACCTTATAAACTTGAGGGTAAGAAATTGCATCGAAGTGTTCAGGATAAGGCTTTTGGTACACACGACTCTTTACTTTCGGCTTGTTTCCGAAAGTTTCTAGAAACATATTATGCAAATCCTCCCTTAATTTAGCTAAAATTGGATCCGAGGTAGATGACGATGTTTGTGGTAATGACATAGGAGCAACCTGACTACTAGCTATTGGTGCCACTTGTGAGATGGGCGCCGAACCATAATTCGACGGAAGACCAAACATGCTTGCGCCTATGGGTGGTGTGACAAAGTGATTCGGCGTTGATGCCGAATTGGGCACACTCATAATAGGATTAGGGTATGTAGGTGTAGTCACAAGCTGGTTGGTTTGTGTAGGGTAAAAATTCAACGACATATTATATTGTCGTTGCATAGGTGGTGCCGATGAAATAGGTAAAATTGGACTAGGGTTTTCGTATATACCAACAGTACCATTAGATGATGGAGGCATATTTTTCTAAGCATTAGCACTAGCCACAAAAGAATTGTATGCCATCACATTACCCTTACTAAGAAAACTTTCAATCACAACCACTTGCTCTAGAGAAAAAACTTTACTCACAGTGATCACATCTTGTTCGTCGATGAGGGGAGGAAAATTGACGTTTCTAGCCGGAGTGATGTTGCCTTGACGGTCCTTCTTGAAACTTGAAAGAAACGCTTCCAAATCCTCCTCCTCGCCCTTCTTCTTGAGCGCCTCAAAAGCCTCTTCACGCTGCTTCTTGCGCGCTTCATAGGCTTGGCGATGTTCATCCGATAGTTCATCAAGGCCGGGCTTAATGATGTTATCAGTGTCAACTTCTGAGGGCTTGGGGAGATTTGACATGGTTGATGATGATTCTTGATCTTTCGTCCCCAATGGAGTCGTCAAAGAGTGTGTTCGCACACAAACACGTCACCGTGTACCTTCAACACCGAGGGTGATGCACCGCAGCTCACATCGAAGGAGACTCGTCCGGAAGCGCGGTACGCAAGCAATCCGGCGGGTGCTTTTCAGGACCCGAAACCCCACGTGCCCGGGAGGGACCCCGTCTAGATGTGCGGCGGCTATGGGCTACCCTAGGTCGGTTCGCCCGCCCCTAGAGCCTCGAGGATCGCTGCCCTTCAACATGAAGAACGAACGAAGAACGAGAGAGAAAGAACAAGGGAGGGATGTAAAACTAGGGTAAAAAGTAGATGTGTTTTGCGATTGTGTGTTGTTGTTCAATCGGCCGTCACCCCTTGGGTATATAAGAGGCGGCTGGAATTCCCGTGCAAGGAAAAGGTTTGGATTCACGTCCAAAACCCTAGTTAAATTTGGATTGGTTTTGTCCAAACTTCCCAAAATTGTTCGGTTTAAACTGGCTGCACCTTGCAGGTCTTTTTTGTGGTGGTAAACGACCTCGGATGAAAATGAGCCCAAAGGCAATCCTGACCGTTTCGACGAGGCAAACAACTTTCATGTTGAACGTTTTTGATCCGAGGTCATCTTCATGGCCAAATTGCTCGTGCAAAATAGCTAAATATTCACGCAGCTCATCAGACATACCCACACATGTGTCTGGTTCCGGGCGTCATATTTTGCCCATTGGAGGGTCGCGTTGTGCGGGCTCTAACTTTTGCGTACGACCTCAGATTGGGACGATATTTATATTAAAATTGATGTTTCAACGACGTAGAAACTTTTCCCATATGAGGCCATCTTGGGGGCGTAATCAGCCGAATAGTGTTCTGAATACAAAATCTGAGTAATTCGAACACAACTTCGGCCTTAGAGATGAGACCGGATGACTATGGCCCAAATATCAAAGTTTTTCCTTTTGACGATACGGAACTTTCTCACTTTGAGCACTTCTCCATTTGATGTCATCTTAATTAAGTTCTTCGCCGTGCCAAAATCTGGTGTCAACACATGCCCGCCTGTTTTACGGCAAACTTGTGTGCCAAAAAATAACTTGCATGATGCTTTTCCTAAGGACGATGTCAACACTCCATCGGCCATTTTATGTGCTTAGGGCGATAATTTCTATATCGGCCATGTTTAACTTCTTATTTACATCATACCCTGGAACCGATTACCACCAATCGGCTTTAAAGAGATGGGAATGAACCCATTCCTCGTAGCACTAAGGAAATAAAACACTGAGAGGTCACGCCATGTTAAGCAAGTAACATCCGGATGATTCCAATCCACCGATGCATCGGCCAAAGCAACACAAGCCGAATTATCTACGTGAATGACTTCTACCTCATCATCGACCCACCGTATTAAGAATTGATGAGTGGTAGATGGCACACATTGGTTAGCATGAACCCAATCGTAGCCTAATATAACATTATAGTTACCTTGCACCTCGGCAATGAAGAATGTGGTGGCCAAAGTTTTGCTTCCCACGGTGAGTTCCATGCACATCACACCTTTGGCCTCTGTCTTTTCTTTACCCTCAAATCCATTAAGTACCATATTGGTCTTCATCAATGCATCATTATCTAATCCCAACTTGTTGAAGACCGAGTAGGGCATAAGATTTACCACAGCACCACCATCAACGAGCATCCTAGCAACCGGCGATCCGTTAATATGACCTTTGAGGTACAATGGCTTCAAGTGTTTCACCGGTTCTTTTGGCTTCTCGCAGATAGCGTTCTTTGGACCAAAGTCCAGTTGAGCCACCTCCCCTTCTTCACCTATAGCACAAAACTCAGCAGGTAAGTAATACACCATATTAATATCCATACCTTCCCGAACCGGTGTAGAGTCGTAATCCACCATCTCATCTTCATCCCCCAATGTGTATATTGGGCTCAAAGTTTCCTCCATTGAAGGGGATTTTTTTGGTGGTGTGGACGATGTAATAGAGGTCGCATCATCCTCTTTTGGTGGTGAAGGTGTTGCTGCAGCTAATGTAGAAGCATTTGTGTTTTTTTGTTTAGGCCTCCACACTTGTTTTGTGAGTGCCATGGGCCGAATTTCACTTAACAATTCGTCCCTTTTCCTCTCTCCTCTTTGTGCTCTACCTTCTCGTGGTTCCTCATGCGTTGTAATCTCCTTTTCATGGTCTTGGTTAAACTGGGAGGACACCACATATGTTGAGTATATTTGGGATCCCTTGGTTTTGCCCTGCTTGTGCTTGCCTCATGATCACTAACCATGGAACCCTGCTGAACAATAAAAATATCACAATTAGAAGTAGCCAGATTACCAACAACCGGCTTTTCGATCTCCTTTTGCTTGTCACATTCTGCAATTTCCGCATTACGTGACTTAACACGCCACACTATTTTGTTGGCCTTACTTGGAGAAATTTTTGTTGGCCGATAAGCACCATAGCTCAAACGACCTTGTGTGGGATAATAAAGCCTCTTGCGAGCAGGCCTTCTAGGTGCTGCCCACCCCATATGAAAAGCATAAGGAGCCATTGGGGGCTACCACCATCCTCCATTGAAGTCTCTCTTGTAATATGGCACATAGGAGGGTTGTGACATCCATCGTGTCGGTGCCCATGGCCCATATGGCCTTGCATAGCATCGAAACTCTTGTTCCGGAGGTGATCTTGAACGCTTTTAATGTGATGGCCGATTAGAGCTAGAACCGGCCGCTTGACTTGCATATTTGGATAGCAACATATCAAAAGTTGGCCTGATTCGCTTGCGCTTAGCTTCACTCTTTCCCCACTTGCGAAATTCTGTATTCTTGGGCTTGATAAATTTAACATGAGTATCTTCTTGTACTTGTGGTTGCCCCCCGAGTGCGGGATTTTTCATGGTGATCTTCAATACTTCCTTGCCATCGGGTTGCTTATCAAGCACAACCTCTCGTCCCAAGACTTTGTCGCCCTCCTTGCCTTTCCTGGGTTCACCAATAAGAACATTATCTTTATTAGCAGATTCGGCTATGCTAGGCCAAATCAACATTTTCTTTCCCTCCAAATCCATGGTGTTCATCGGGAAGGGATGTTTATCAACTTGGATCTCAGCAAAATTCAATCGTCCATCATTAATGGCCGATTGTATTTGTCGTCTGGAAACATTGCAATCATTAGTAGCATGAGAAAATGAATTATGGTACTTGCAATAAGCACGCCGTTTCAGCTCCTCAAATGGCGGTATGGTGTGTGATATTCTAATCATCTTATCTTGCAAGAGAGCATCAAATATTTTATCACACTTTGATATATCAAAAGCAAACCTCAATTCCTCATCAAGATTCTTGCGAATCGGCTTAAGAGCATTGCACATATAAGGTTTGGCCTTTGAGGACCAAACAAATTCAGTAGTATAGACAACAACCTCATTGTCTGAATTATCATCATTGTGTTCAACCATATGCATTCTAGGACGATCGGTTGTAGCCCTATGGACCTCTTTACTTCGACTCTCTTGGGCAAAGCTTTTTGTAAGACTTGATTAATGCTCAAAAACTCATAACTTTCTAACCTCTCTTTAATGTGAGTTTTAAAATCATTAAGAACAAGATCCGCCAAGTCTCTCTCAGTTATCACTAAGCTATAACATCGGTTCTTTATATCTCTAAATCTCTTGACGTAATCGGTAACCGATTCATCACGTTTCTGCCTAACCGATGTAAGATGTGACAACTTTAGCTCATTATCACCGCTATAAAAGTGATTATGAAAGTTTTCTCTAATTGCAACCATAAGAGAATTGAGCCATGTGGTAAAGCAGCAAACCATGAAAATGCGATACCAGTTAAAGATAATGGAAATAAACGCACTTTCAATTCTTCTATGGAACATGCTTCACCCAAATGCGCTAGATACTGACTCGCATGCTCCCAAGTCATTTTCGTACCCTCACCACTAAATTTAACAAAATCGGGAACCTTATAACCTTGAGGTAAGAAATTGCATCGAAGTGTTCAGGATAAGGCTTTTGGTACACACGACTCTTTACTTTCGGCTCGTTTCCAAAAGTTTCTAGAAACATCTTATGCAAATCCACCCTTAATTTAGCTAAAATTGGATCCGAGGTAGATGACGATGTTTGTGGTAATGACATAGGAGCAACCTGAGTACTAGCTATTGGTGCCACTTGTGAGATGGGCGCCGAACCATAATTCGGTGGAAGACCAAACATGCTTGCGCCTATGGGTAGTGTGACAAAGTGATTCGGCGTTGACGCCGAATTGGGCACACTCATAATAGGATTAGGGTATGTAGGTGTAGCCACAAGCTGGTTGGTTTGTGTAGGGTAAAAATTCAACGGCATATTATATTGTTGTTGCATAGGTGGTGCCGATGAAATAGGTAAAATTGGACTAGGGTTTTCGGATATACCAACAGTACCATTAGATGATGGAGGCATATTTTTCTGAGCATTAGCACTAGCCACAAAAGAATTGTATGCCATCACATTACCCTTACTAACAAGACTTTCAATCACAGCCACTTGCTCTGGAGAAAAAACTTTACTCACAGTGATCACATCTTGTTCGTCGATGAGGGGAGGAAAATTGACGTTTCTAGCCGGAGTGATGTTGCCTTGACGGTCCTTCTTGAAACTTGAAAAAACGCTTCCAAATCCTCCTCCTCACTCTTCTTCTTGAGCTCCTCAAAAGCCTCTTCACGTTGCTTCTTCCGTGCTTCGTAGGCTTGGCGATGTTCATCCGATAGTTCATCAAGACCGGGCTTAATGATGTTATCAGCGTCAACTTCTGAGGGCTTGGGGAGATTTGACATGGTTGATGATGATTCTTGATCTTTCGTCCCCAGCGGAGTCGTCAAAAAGTGTGTTCGCACACGAACACGTCACCGTGTACCTCCAACGCTGGGGGTGATGCACCGCAGCTCACGTCGAAGGAGACCCGTCCGGAAGCGCGGTACGCAAACAATCCGGCGGGTGCTTTTCAGGACCCGAAACCCCATGCGCCCGGGAGGGACCCCGTCTGGACGTGCGGCGGCTATGGGCTGCCCTAGGTTGGTTCGCCCGCCCCTAGAGCCTCGAGGATCGCTGCCCTTCAACACGAAGAACGAACGAAGAACGAGAGAGAAAGAACAAGGGAGGGATGTAAAACTAGGGTAAAAAGTAGATGTGTTTTGTGATTGTGTGTTGTTGTTCAATCGGCTGTCACCCCTTGGGTATATAAGAGGCGGCTGGACTTCCCGTGCAAGGAAAAGGTTTGGATTTACGTCCAAAACCCTAGTCAAATTCGGATTGGTTTTGTCCGAACTTTCCAAAACTGTTCGGTTTAAATTGGCTGCACCTTGCGGGTCTTTTTTGTGGCGGTAAACGTCCTCGGATGAAAACAATCCCAAAAGCAATCTTCACCGATTCGACGAGGCAAACAACTTTCATGTTGAACGTTTTTTGATCCAAGGTCATCTTCATGGCCAAATTTCTCGTGCAAAACAGTTAAATATTCACGCAGCTCATCAGACATACCCACACATGTGTCTGGTTCCGGGCGTCATATTTTGCCCATTGGAGGGTCGCACTGTGTGGGCTCTAACTTTTCCATACGACCTCGGATTGGGATGATCTTTATATTAAAATCGATTGTTTCGACGAGACGAAGACAATCCGTGTAGAAACTTTTCCAATAGTGTTCTGAATACAAAATTTGAGTACTTCGAACACAACTTCGGCCTTAGAGATGAGATCGGATGACTATGGCCCAAATATTAAAGTTTTTCCTTTTGACGATACGGAACTTTCTCACTTTGAGCACTTCTCCATTTGAGGCCATCTTAATTAAGTTCTTCGCCGTGCCAAAATCTGGTGTCAACACTTCACTTATATCTTTTGAGTATGGCTTTATAGAATGCTTCATGAGTTTCACTTATATCATTTGAAGTTTGGATTGCCTGTTTCCCTACACATAGAAAACCACCATTTGTAGAATGCTCTTTTGCTTCACTTATATTTGTTAGAGCGTGGGCATATCTTCTGTAGAAAGAACTAAACTCTCTTGCTTCACTTATATCTATTTAGAGAGTTGACAGGAATTGGTCATTCACATGGTTAGTCATAAAATCCTACATAAAACTTGTAGATCATTGAATATGATATGTTTGATTCCTTGCAATAGTTTTGCAATATAAAGATGGTGATATTAGAGTCATGCTAGTGGGTAGTTGTGGATTGTAGAAATACTTGTGTTGAAGTTTGTGATTGCCGTAGCATGCACGTATGGTGAACCGTTATGTAACGAAGTTGGAGCATGAGGTATTTATTGATTGTCTTCCTTATGAGTGGCGGTCACGGACGAGCGATGGTCTTTCCCTACCAATTTATCCCCCTAGGAGCATGCATAGTACTTTGTTTCAATGACTAATAGATTTTTGGAATAAGTATGTGAGTTCTTTATGACTAATGTTGAGTCCATGGATTATACGCACTCTCACCCTTCCATCATTGCTAGCCTCTTTGGGACCGTGCATTGCCCTTTCTCACCTCGAGAGTCGGTGCAAACTTCGCCTGTGCATCCAAACCCTGTGATATGATACACTCTATGACACATAAGTCTCCTTATATCTTCCTCAAAATAGCCACCATACATACCTATCATGGCATTTCCATAGCCATTCCGAGATATATTGCCGTGCAACTTCCATCATCATCATATTCATGACTTGAGCATTTATTGTCATATTGCTTTGCATGATCGTAAGATAGCTAGCATGATGTTTTCATGGCTTGTCCTTTTTTGATTTCATTGCTATGCTAGATCATTGCACATCCCGATACACCGTCGGAGGCATTCATATAGAGTCATATCCTTGTTCTAGTATCGAGTTGTAAGTAAATAAAAGTGTGATGATCATCATTATTAGAACATTGTCCCATGTGAGGTTATCAAAATAAAAGTGGCCAAAGAAGCCCAAAAAATAGAGAGAGAGGCCAAAGAAGCCTACAAAAAAAGAAAAAAAAGAAAAAAAGAGATAAAAGAGAGAAGGGACAATGTTACTATCCTTTTACCACACTTGTGCTTCAGAGTAGCACCATGTTCTTCATATAGAGAGTCTCTTGAGTTATCACTTTCATATACTGGTGGGAATTTTCATTATAGAACTTGGCTTGTATATTCCAACGATGGGCTTCCTCAAATGCCCTAGGTCTTCATGAGCAAGCAAGTTGGATGCACACCCACTTAGTTTCAGTTTGAGCTTTCATACACTTATAGCTCTAGTGCATCTGTTGCATGGCAATCCCTACTCCTCGCATTGACATCAATTGATGGGCATCTCCATAGCCCGTTGATTAGCCGCGTCGATGTGAGACTTTCTCCTTTTTTGTCTTCTCACACAACCCCCATCATCATATTCTATTCCATCTATAGTGTTATATCCATGGCTCACGCTCATGTATTGCGTGAAAGTTGAAAATGTTCGAGAACATCAAAAGTATGAGACAATTGCTTGGCTTGTCATCGAGGTTGTGCATGATTTGAATATTTTGTGTGATGAAGATGGAGCATAGCCAGACTATATGATTTTGTAGGGATAAGCTTTCTTTGGCCATGTTATTTTGAGAAGACATAATTATCTTGTTAGTATGCTTGAAGTATTATTGTCTTAATGTCAAATGATAGACTATTGCTTTGAATCACTCGTGTCTTAATATTCATGCCATGATTAGATTATATGATCAAGATTATGCTAGGTAGCATTCCACATAAAAAATTATCTTTTTATCATTTACCAACACGAGGACGAGCAGGAATTAAGCCTGGGGATGCTGATACCTCTCCGTCGTATCTAAATGTTTTGATTGTTCCATGCCAATATTCTACAACTTTTACATACTTTTGGCAACTTTTTATACTATTTTTTTGGGACTAACATATTGATCCAGTGCCCAATGCCAGTTCCTGTTTGTTGCATGTTTTTTTGTTTCACAGAATACCCATATCAAATGGGGTCCCAACAGGATAAAAACTTACGGAGATTATTTTTGGAATATATGTGATTTTTGGGAAAAAGAATCAACACGAGACGATGCTCGAGGGGCCCACAACGATGGAGAGCACACCCCATGGGGTAGGGCGCGCCCCTTGACCTTGTGGACACCCTGTAAGGCGGTTGATGCCCTTCTTCTGGCATAAGAAAGCTAATATCCGGATAAAAATCGTGTTAAAATTTCAGCCCAATCGGAGTTACAGATCTTCTGGAATTTAAGAAACGGTGAAAGGCCAGAATCTGGGATTGCAGAAATAGAAGGAAAT
>NC_041388.1:145376347-145404222 GCF_002162155.2 Triticum dicoccoides | reverse complement strand
GAGAGAGAGAGAGAGAGAGAGAGAGAGAGAGAGAGAGAGAGAGAGAGAGAGAGAGAGATCCAATCTCGGAGGGGCTCTCGCCCCTCCGCGCCATGGAGGCCATGGACCAGAGGTGAAACTCTTCTCCCTTCTTGGGGGAAGGTCAAGGAAGAAGAAGAAGAAGGGGGGCTCTCTCTCCTCCTCTCGGCGCCGGAAGACTGCCGGGGCCATCATTGTGACCGATCTATACCAACAACTTCACGACCGTCATCACCAACTCTCTCCCCTTCTATGCAATGGTGTAACACCTCTTCTCCCCACTATAATCTCTACTTAAACATGGTGCTCAACGCTATATATTATTTTCCAATGATGTATGGCTATCCTATGATGTTTGACTAGATCCGTTTTGTCCTAGGTTGATTGATGATCTTGATTGGTTTGAGTTGCATATTTTATTATTGGTGCTGCCCTATGGTGCTCTCCGTGTCGCGCAAGCATGAGGGATCCCCGCTGTATGGTTTGCAATATGTTCATGGTTTGCTTATTTTCTGTGTTGCATGAGTGATAGAAACACAAACATGGATAAGTGGGTGATGGCGTATGGGAATAAAGAGGACTTGATACTTAATGCTATGGTTGGGTTTTACCTTAATGATCTTTAGTAGTTACGGATGTTTGCTATAGTTCCAATCATAAGTGCATATGATCCAAGAAGAGAAAGTATGTTAGCTTATGCCTCTCCATCATATAAATTGCAATAATGATTACCAGTCTAGTCATCATTGCCTAGGGACAAATAACTTTCTCGTGACAAAAAGCTCTTTACTAAAACTAACTTAGTTGTGTCTTTCTCTAAACAGCCCCTACTTTTTATTTACGTGCTCTTTATATTTTTGCAAACCTATCCCACAACACCTAGAAAGTACTTCTATTTTCATACTTGTTCTAGGTAAAGCAAATTTTAAGCGTGTATAGAGTTGTATCGGTGGTCGAAAGAACTTGAGGGAATGTTTCTTCTACCTTTAGCTCCTCGTTGGGTTCGACACTCTTACTTATCGAAAGAGGCTACAACTGATCCCCTATACTTGTGGGTTATCATGATGCTCCGGTGTGCTTGAGCGAGAGGGGAGATGAACACGGACACGACAGTTTACCTAGGTTCGGGCCACCTTGCAGTGTAAGAACCTACCCCTGCTTTGTGGTTTGATGGCCTCGCGAGGGAGGATGAGTGTGTGTGTACAAGGAGAACGAATGGCCTCAGGAGGCTTTAATCTCTCGGGAGGATTCGGTCCCTCTCTACCATGGTGGCTTGCCTCTACTTATATTGGCCTCGGTCCTCTTCCCCCGAAAACACAAGGCGGGAAGGGTTGCCACAACAACCAATTCAAAGGGGAACCAGAGTACATCTGATCCTGACTAAAGGTGGTCTTCGCCTGCCAAAGCTCCCTGTCGTGACGCGCCGGTGGGCTCGGTGATGACCTCAGTCCTGGCAAGCCCGTTGTCCTAGTCTTCTTGCACCAAACAAGCAACCTTTGGGGGAGGCTTCTGTAGGATTTAGGGTTCCGGCAAAACCCTAGAGGTTCGAACACTAGGGTGCGCACGAAGATCTCTCCCCCTCTCTAGCTCGCACACATCATGATCTCACAGCCTAGCTCGACGAACCCAAAGAACAAGAGACACAAGAGTTTATACTGGTTCGGGCCACCGATGTGGTGTAATACCCTACTCCAGTGTGGTGTGGTGGATTGTCTCTTGGGCTGAGGATGAACAGTTACAAGGGAAGAACAGCATCCTGAGGAGAGGTGCTCTTGTGCTTGGTGAGTGTGGTGGCTTTGGTGGAATGAATCCGGTCCAAGATGAGATGCCTCCCTACGGTGGTGGCTAGTCCTATATATAGAGGCCCGAGTCATGTTCCCAAATATTGAGCAGGAAGGGATCCCACAATGGCCAAATCCAAAGGGGGACAACTAGTACAAGTTATCCGGACAAAAGTAGTCTTCGCCTGCCAAAGGCTCTGGTGGTGACACCGTTTTGGGCTCCACGGTGACCTCCGTCCTGTCATCCTGTTGGTCTTGGTCTCGTTGCACCGATATGGAAACCTTTGTCTGATGCCTCGGGACTCCTCGCCTGCACTTGCCTCTTTAGCACCAAAGAGGAAACGAGGACACTGCGCGCTGGCGCCCGCCTGGCTCCAATCATCATGGCTTGCATCACAGGAACCTCACGAGGTGTCCCTTGCCATGATCTCTCCGCCCCTCACGAGAGAGCCTGGCGAGGCCGCCCCTGAGGAGTTCTTGCATCATCCACCTCGCGAGGCTTGGCACCTTGCGAGGGTCTCGAGTGTTTGCTGGTGAAGATGGTTCATACAGGGCCGCTGGTGGAGCCATGTTGTGGGCCGCAGGCAGGCAAGTCTGGGGAACCCCATTCCCAGAACGCCGACAGTAGCCCCCGGGCCCAAGGCACACTCTGGCTTGGCTTCGAGGCGAAGCCAAAGGGCAAGTGCGGAGCGTCGCGAGCCCCAACAGCCTGCGGCCCTGCTTGACGCATGGTGATTGATTGGACATGGGCGTCTCCGCTTCCCCATGCCGCCTCGGCAACTGCCCGACTTGACGAGTCCTTGTTGCATGTAGAAAAAGATCATTATTACCTTAGATCGTGGAGGCTAGCGGTTGACCTCCCCTTGTCTATAAATGGGAAGAGGGGGCAGAGCCCCAGTCACCCATCTCTTCCTTTGCTTCTCCCGCTCCTTCTTCTTCCTCGCTTCACTTCCGGCAGCGACACCCATGGCGCCTGCGAAGAGGCTCTCGGCTGCAGAGAAAGGGAAGGCTCGCCAGGAGGGGCCTGGCTCACCGCCGCCCAAGAGGGGGCGCAGCCGTCCCCACAAGCACACCATGACCCCCGTCGCGGCCCCTCGCGGTCGCGGTGGTGCCTCTTCGCGTGGTGGTGGTCGCCCGAGTCGTGGGAGCACCGTCGATGAAGGGAGGCACGCCATGGTCGCGTGGCCGCCCAGGCCGCACTTCCACTCTGCGGAAGTGCTGCCGGAGTTCATCATGTGGTCAGAGAACCCGACCGGGACTTGGCTTAAGCACCCACACTTCTTTGCCGGCGAGCTGCCAGCCACTGGTCCAGGCGGTCTCTGGATGTAGGCGGACGACTGCCGCAGCAAGGCTTCGTCGGTCGCGGTCGAGGTCTCCGCCACAGGCAATGCAACCCTGGCCCGTGGCTGGCAGACGTTTGCCCGCGCGTGCGGCCTGGGCTGGCGGTGCTCCCTCCACTTCAAGTATGATGGAGACGCGACCCTCTATGTGAGGGTGTTCGGGGAAGGATGGCCGCCGTGTCGGGTGTTGCCACGAGGACAACGACGGCGGTGAGGTGCTCAGCCTCGGCGACGACCGCGACGAGAGTGAAGGCGGACTCACCCTCGACACCGGCCATGGCTCATCCAGCTATGGTGACTCCTCTTCCGGCGACAGCTCCAGCAGCGGCGACTACGACCAGCCGCCACGCCACCGCGCCCGCTTTGAAAGTGGCAATGGGTCGTCTCGTCGCCGCGCTTCAGTGAAGCACGAGGAGGGATCTAGCTGAGCTCAGGAGAGCACCATGGGTCCATCCTCGCGACCTGCCGCGGGAGCATGTTCCGCTTTTGTTTCGTTCTTCCTTCCCTTCCTGCATTAAGAGAGAGACAAGTATGGGGCCCCACTGGGGCGTGCAACAACTATGATTTCCAAGTGGCTGTGCTATGTTTCTCATTCTTGTGTCGTGTTGCGGCGTCAACATTTTATGTAGGCACGTAGGAATAACTTAGCTTGATGCGCCTGAAGTAGTTTCCGCCTCGCGGGGCACGCATTCCCTAGTGCCTGGCGAGGCCTACAGCGCTCGGAAGGCGTCTGGGAACTGCACAAATTCGTTAGGAAATTCTTATCCTCTGAATCCTGGCCACAGGCCCTGCCGGCCATGATCCAGCGCTTCGCATCGTGGTACCTAGGGGAACGGATTGAGAGGGGTGCGCCAGCTTGCGAGCTCAAGCGAGGGTGCCTTGCGAAAAAAGGAAAACAAAAACGCTCACGAGGGTACCTGTCCAGCCCCCTCGTGAGGCATGCGAGGGAGAGTACGGGTCAAAAACGAGGAACCAAGGACAGAAAAGGAGGCAAAAAGGACAATGGAACCAGGCCAGCAAGGAACACCAGAAAGCAAATTCTCACTAAAAAGGGGCAAGCCAACTGCGGAAAGCAAATAAAAAGCCGCGTTCGGCACCTAGTCTAGTCTTCTTGTCTTCTCACCAGCACAGAGCTAAGTGATGCCACTAAGACGTGGGAGGGAGCCCCGAGGCTCGAGGGCGGCACTCCTGAGGTTCCGGGGCGTGTACAGCCCCACTCGTTATTACATGAGAGTGTCACGAGCGGAGATCTTCACAGGTATTGGGCCTTGTTTCACAAGCACCGAGCCTTGCTTCATGGGTAGAACTTCCGGAGGTGCTAGATGTTCCAGGCGTTCTGGATGGGGATTCCGTCCTTCGTCTCCAGGCGCGCGGCGCCAGGCCTGGAGACGTGGGTGGCCCGAAACGGGTCCTCCCACATGGGCGGGAGCATGTGCAGCCCTTCCCTGGAGAGCACCCGCCTCAGGACGAGATCACCCACCTCGAGCATCCTGGAGTGGACGCTGCGGTAGTGGTACTGCCACAGCGCCTGCTAGTACCTCGCAGCTCGGAACGAGGCTTCACGGCGGCATTCCTCCCCTAGCACGAGGTCCATCCCCTGCATGGCGTCCTGTTGCGTTTCATCAAATGCCAGGACCCGCGCGGAGCGATGCCTGACCTCGTGTGGGAGAACCGCTTCTGATCCATAGACGAGGAAGAACGGGGTCTCGCCTATCGTCCTGGTGGCGGTGGTGCAGATGGACCACAACACAGACTAGAGCTCGTCGTGCCAGCCCCTGCCACAGGCCTCGAGCTTCTTCTTGAAGGTCCTAGTCTTTAGACCCCTCAGGACTTCCGTGTTGGTGTGTTCAGCCTGGCCGTTGCTCCCGGGGTGCGCCACGGAAGCGCAGCAGATCTGCGTTCCAAGGTTAGCACAATATGTTTTGAAGAGATTGCTAGTGAACTGTGATCCGTTGTCGGTGATGGTGTGATTAGGGACCCCAAATCGGCTTACGAGGCCCTTGATGAACTTGACTGCTGACCCAGCTGGGATGGTGCAGACGGCTTCCACTTCAGCTCACTTGGTGAATTTGTCGATGGCGACGTAGAGGTAGCGGTAACCTCCAGACGCTCGAGGGAATGGGCCCAGGATATCCAGCCCCCAGACCGCGAACGACCATGAGAGCGGGATAGTGTGGAGGTCCTGAGCCTTCTGGTGGATCTGCTTGGCGTGGAATTGGCAGGCCTCGCAGGATTTCACCAGCTCGACCGCGTCGTTGATTGCCGTGGGCCAGTACAACCCGCTGCGGAAAGCCTTGCCGACTAGGGTGCGTGACGACGAGTGGTGCCCGCAGTCTCCGCCATGTATGTCAGCCAGCAGCTCATTCACCTGTTCCCTGGAAATGCATCATAGAGAAACATCAGTTGGCTGCCTCCTGTATAGCTCACCGCCCCGAATGCAGTACGCCGTAGCCTGCCGGGCCACACGCTCCGCGTCTTCCTCCTTCTCCAGCAATGTGCCTTGCGTCAGATACGCCCTGAACTCCTCAATCCAGCACCCCTCCTGAGGCTCGAGCGCTAAGAGGAGGCGCGCTCCTGAGGTTGGGCCACAGGCAGGGGCTCCTGAGGCTGGTGGCTGGGGGAGTTCCTCCTGAGGTGGCGTCAGATCCGCAGGCGGAGGTGCTGCCGAAGGCTTGAAGAGCCGCTCCTCGAAGACGCCAGGCTCTTGGGTAGCCGCTTGGATGCTCTTTTAGCGATGTCGTCGGCCTCTTTGTTGGTGCCATGAGGCACATGCCATAGTTCCAGGCCTAGGAACTACTTCTCCATTTTTTGTACCTCCGCGAGGTATGCCTCCATGTGCTCATCCTTTGGCTCATACACCTTGTTGGAGAAGTTGACGAGGAGCCGCGAGTCTCCCTTGATGGTGAGGCGTTTCACCCCCAGGGCCACCGCAGCCTTGAGGCCGGCGATGAGACCCTCGTACTCTGCGATGTTGTTGGAGACCTTCTCGCCCCGCTGGAAGGCAGAGCTGCACGACGTAGTAAAGTTTGTCCTGAGTGGGCGAGATGAGCACGGCTCCAGCCCCCGCGCCCTGGCGTGCGAACGCGCCATCAAAATACATGACCCAGCCATCCGGCGCTTCACTCCCTGGTGAGAGGGATCGGTTCTCGCCTGCTTCGAGCTCTGGGGTGTCGGTCCATTCTGCCACAAAGTCGGCGAGTGCAGCCCCCGTGATGACCCTGGTCATGCTGAACTCCAGGTCAAGCGCTTGCAACTCAATGTTCCATTCGACGATCCTTCCCGCAGCATTGGGGCTTTTGAGCACTCTCTCCAACGGGTAAGCTGAGACGACCTTGATGGGGTGACCCTAGAAGCAGTGGTGCAGCTTGCGCGAGGCCACCAGGAGCATGAGCAAGAGCTTCTGAGGCATGGGGTATCGTGCTCTCGCATCTCGTAGCACTATGCTGACAAAGTACACTGGGTGCTCGGAGAGGGCGGGAGAGCTGATGGGGTTTTTTGTCGGATCACGAGTTCCGACGAACCCTTGAGGTTCGAACACTGGGGTGCGCGCGAAGGTTTTCTCCCTATCGATCCACGCCCTAGCTCTCTAAGATCTCGCAGATGAACTCAACGAACTCACAACACAGAAAGACACAAGATTTATACTGGTTCGGGCCATCGTTGTGGTGTAATACCCTACTCTAGTGTGGTGGTGGTGGATTGCCTCTTGGGATGATGAAGAACAGTTACAAGGGGAAGAACAGCCTCCTGAGGTTGAGGTGTTCTTGTGCTTGGTGAACTTGTGTGGGCGAGATGATCTTGGATCTACGTCCGACTTGTGATCAGGTCAATCCTCTTCTTCCCCTTTCTCACTATAGTGGCTAGTTCTACTTATATAGGCCCTGGTCCTCTCCCAAAATATTGAGCGGGAAGGGAGCCAACAACGGCCAATTCAAAAGGGGGCAGCTAGTACAAGTTATCCTGACAAAAGGTGGTCTTTGCCTGCTAAAGGCTCTGGTGATGACGTCGCCTTGGGCTCCATGGTGACCTCTGTCCTGCCGTCCTTCTGGTCTTGGTCTCGTTGCACCAATATGGAAACCTTTGCTTGATGCATCGGTACTCCGTGCCCGCGCTTGCCCCCTTGGCACCAAAGAGGAAACAAGGACACTGCGCGAGCTGGTGCCCGCCTGGTCTCGATCGTCATGGCTCACGTCATGCGGACCTCGCGAGGTTTGCCTTGCCTTGATCTCTCCGCCCCTCGTGAGCCTGCCTGGCGAGGCCGCCCCTGAGGGGGTCTTGCGTCGTCCGCCTCGCGAGGCATGGCCCCTCGCGAGGGTCTTGAATGCCTTGTCGATGAAGATGGGCCGTACAGACCTGCCAGCCCAGCCATGCCATGGGCCACAGGCAGGCAAGTCTAGGGACCCCCGGTCCCAGGACGCCAACAGTAGCCCCCGGGCCCAAGGCGCGCTCGGGCTTGGCTTTGAGGCGAAGCCAAAGGGTCAAGCGCGGAGCGTCGCAGGCCCCAAAAGCCTGCGGCCTCGGTTGATGCATGGCGGTTGATTGGACGTGGGCGTCTCCGCTTCCCCACGCTGCCTCGGCAACTGCCCGACTTGACAAATCCCTGCGACATGCAAGGAAAGCCATCATTACCTGTGATCGTGGGGGTGCTGGTTGGCCTTCCTCTGCTATAAATGGGGAGGGGGTGTAATGCCCTCGATGCGGCTATAGCTCCCACGTGTCGAGGCACGACTTAGAGGCATAACCGCATTGAAAGCAATGACGCAAGTTAGGCAATCTTCACAACATCCCATGTAATATAGATAATAAAAGGGGAGATACATAGTTGGCTTACACTCGCCACGTCAATCAAAGTACATAAATAGCATTACATCAATCAAACACTCATGGCCCGACTACGGCGCCAAAATGAAAGATAAACCCAACATGCGACATGGTCCCGATCACCCCAACTGGGCACCACTACTGATCATCAGGGAAAGACACGTAGTATCGGCGTGAGTCCTCGTCGAACTCCCACTTGAGCTCAAGCGCGTTGTTACGACATATCTCTCTCAAGGTAGTTTTGGTGATTGATGACAACATGTTTGCGGACTAATCTTGTGCGTTGAATTATTCACAGATTCACCCCTGGAACGAGACGCTTTCTTCCCCTTGGAGTGTATTTCATGACGGTGTAGCTCTTTCGTTTCTTTCTCGGTGGACTAGTTGCGTAGAGGGCACCGTACTATCAAGAGGGGGTCCGCTGGGGTTTTGCTTGGGTGGAATCATCACGTACACATCAGCTTCTCACCCTCTGAGCTTTTCCTGTCCATTGAAGAGATCTCTCCTCTCTTCCTTGTTCTATCTAGGTCTAAGCGGCAGTACCGCGCACCCAGCGATAGTACCGCTGAGAAGCCACAAGCGGAAGTACCGCTTCGCAGCGGTAGTACCGCCGTGGCTCCATAGCAGTAGTACCGCTGGGGGCTTGGCACCTCCGCCTGGTCCTCAGCTTCCTTGAGAGATCCCTTCTCCCTCTCTCTCGCGCCCTAGTGGTAGTACCGCACTGCCTGCGGTACTACGGCCGAAGGGTCACAAGCGGCAGTACCGCTCCACAACGGTACTACCGCCCTTGACCCCTCTGCCGTAGTACCGCTGGGTAGTCTGGCTCCTACCGCCTTGATTCGAGAGGTCTTTTTCTCGTGTCGGGTTTTGCGGCACTAGTCACGGTTGTAGTGGTGGTAGTACCGTTCCAGGAGCGGTAGTACCGCCCTACCACCGCGGTAGTACCGCATTTGGGTCCGTTCCCTACTAAGTCTCCTCAGCACGGCAGTACCGCTGGTTGGCGCGGCGGTACCATCGCCTGGCGGTAGTACCGCCCCCTCTCAGCGGTAGTACCGCCCTGTGCGGGGCTGGTTGGTGGGGGGCAACGGGATTGTTGCCCCCACTATAAGAGGGAGTCCCCTTCCTCCTTCTCACCTACCTCTTCTTTCTCCAAGCTCCATTTATTGCTCAAGCTCCATTAAATACTCCAAGCTTCATTTCCGCCTGATCTATCTCTCTAGACAATCAAATTTGTTGATTTGCTCGGGAGTGGTTGAGAAGGCCCCGATCTACACTTCCACCAAGGGATTTTCGATTCCCCCACTCATCCCTAGCGGATCTTGTTACTCTTGGGTGTTTGAGCACCCTAGACGGTTGAGGTCACCTCAGAGCCATATTCCATTGTGGTGAAGCTTCGTGGTCTTGTTGGGAGCCTCCGATTAAGTTGTGGAGATTGCCCCAACCTTGTTTGTAAAGGTTCGGTCGCCGCCTTCAAGGCCACCAATAGTGGAATCACGGCATATCGCATTGTGTGAGGGCGTGAGGAGAATACGGTGGCCCTAGTGGCTTCTTGGGGAGCATTGTGCCTCCACACCGCTCCAACGGAGACGTACTTCCCCTCAAAAGGAAGGAACTTCGGTAACACGTCCTCGTCTCCACCGGATCCACTCTTGGTTGTCTCTTACCTTTACTTGTGCAAGCTCCTTATTGTTTCTACCCTTGCTTGCTTGTATGCTTGTTGTTATTGCATCATATAGGTTGCCCACCTAGTTGCACATCTAGACAACCTACTTTGATGCAAAGTTTAATTTGGTAAAGAAAAGCTAAAAATTGGTAGTTGCCTCCACTCCAATGCCCACCAAGTGACAACTTGACTTAGATCCCAATGGTAAAGTGGTGGATCAAAAGGTATATCATTCCATGATTGGTTCTTTGCTTTACCTTTGTGCATCTAGACCGGACATCATGTTGAGTGTGGGAATTTGTGCATGGTTTCAAGCAGCACCTAAGGAAAGTCACTTTGTGGCGGTCAAACGAATCTTTCGATATTTGGCTCATACCCCAAACTTTGGCTTATGGTACCCAAGAGGATCAAACTTCAAGCTTGTAGGGTACTCGGATTCCAATTGGGCGGGAGACAAAGTGGATAGGAAGTCCACTTCCGGAGGGTGCCAATTCCTTGGTTGCTCTTTGGTAAGTTGGTCTTCCAAAAAGCAAAGTTGTGTGTCTCTCTCGTCCACTGAGGCGGAGTATGTTGCCGCCGGTAGTTGTTGTGCACAACTTCTATGGATGAGGCAAACTTTAAAGGATTACGGTGTCACTTGTGACAAAGTGCCTCTTTGGTGTGAGAATGAAAGTGCCATCAAGATTTCTGTCAACCCAGTGCAACACTTCAAGATGAAGCATATTGAGATTCGGTATCACTTCATCCGGGATCACATTAGGCGAGGAGAGATCAAGCTCAACTATGTCAACACTCATGACAACCTTGCAGATATTTTCACGAAGCCCTTGGATGAAGCAAGATTTCACGAGTTAAGGCATGAGCTAAATATCATTGATTCGAGCAATGTTAATTGAACGCGTGCACACCCTATCACGCTCAACTTGTTGTCTAGTTTAGGTGTAGGCATGGACATAGGGGGAGTGTTGTTCTCTCAATGAACTCTCCCTCCCCCCATTATGCATAAATTGACCAAGTCTTTCACTTTAGCCATTGTTGATGGCATTTGTGCTTAAAAGACGAGTTTTGGTCATGGGCCCAAGGTTAAAATCTTCGCGGTGCCATACCTTTTGACTCAAACATAGGTGGCCTCGGCCACCGCCCTCTTTTGAAGAGGTGTGTCTTGGTCTTTCACTGGTGTGTTTCTTCTTCTCTTGCCGTTCTTGTCGTTCCGTCGAGCTAAAGCCGTGTCTGTTTAGTTGTCGTGGCATGCTGGCCGGTACTATCGCTGGTGGTGCGCGGTACTACCGCTTATAAGCGGTACTACCGCCCCCAGCGTGGTACTACCGCTGAGGGACGGGACCAGGGGGTTAAGTCGGGGCAGGGGGAGGTTTCTTCTCCCCCATACCCATTCACTTCTCCCCTCTTGTCTCTTCCTCTCTCCAGCCTCCTCTCGCCACGGCTAGGCTCCGGCGGATCTCCGTCTCCGGGGTGTCCCTCTCCATTTCCTTTGGTGAGTTGATCCCCACCTCGTCCTCTTGCCATGGATGCCGGTATTGCCCCCGCTCTTTCTTTCGTTTTGTCTCCTTTTAGTTCTTGTTTCTTAGGGGCAATGGTGGTTACATCTCTAGATTTTTGGCGAAATCTAGGCTTGAGTTGGTTGGAGAAGGCAACTAGACTTTCTAGATTAGAGTTTGGTAGGATTATTTTTGAATTTGGTAGGCCGGTAGTGCCGGATCTGACTGCGGTAGTAAGAACCCGCTATTTCACCGCCTCGTGCTATATGAAACTGCTGTTTCTCCGCCTCAAGCAGTACTACCGCTCCTCTTGGAGCGGTACTACCGCTTGACCTAGAGCGGTACTACCGCTCCCTTTGGGGCGGTACTACCGCTTGCGGCGGTACTACCGCGGGCAGGTCACGGTACTACCGCTGAATGCCAATTTCCATCATTTTCCTGCCTTACCTTGATCTTTTTATTGAGCTTGTTGGCTTATGCTCGTTCTTTCCGGTTGTTTTGCTTGTTCTTGTGTTTGGCTCCAGGTGATGACCATTCCGAGCAGCAAGGTCGCCGTATCAACCCCGGGCGTGCCACATCAAAACGCTATCGCACCTCAGAGCCTGCCGGTGGTTCCTCGAGCACCCAACCGCCTCCGACAAGTGCATCTGCAAGTGTTCCTCCACCTCCTCAGCAATCGAAGCGAGCCGCCAACAAGCCAAAAGGGAAGACTGTGACTGAGATGACCAACAAGGAGTTTTGGGAGAAGCGTCGCCGCAGCCCCTATGCGGTGGACCAAGAACCCACTTTGGTCAACCGCCCGTTCTGGAACCGTTTTCAGTTTGCCATCTACTTTGATGTGATCAAGGCCAAGAAGAATCTTTTTGTTGATGTTCGCTCCATTGACACTGATGCTATGGAGAAGGACCCGGAGTACTTTGGCGAAGCTCTTCAGATGTGCACTCAGCTGAACATTCTCAGGATCATGCAATTCAACAAGGATTTCAATGCGGATTTGGTGGCTCAATTCTATGCCACCGTCCATCTTGGGACGGATGTCGACAGGACTCTGACATGGATGACCAATGGCAAGCTGCTTTCTGCAAGTGGAAGGCTTTCATGGAGTTACTTGATGTGGTGGATACCGGGCTTGAGACTCCTGTCGGTTTCCGTCCTCACCGCAATGCTACATCCACCCACAAGCAAGCCCTTTGGCCCTACTGCACTGTGAAGATTCACCCAGTAACTGAGAAGAAGACCTATGAGCTGTCTCCGTATCTGGACATTCTTCATCACATATTCCGTGAGACTCTCTTCCCTCGGATCGGGAATTTGGATATGGTCCACTCTTGCCTCGTGGACATGCTCCTTTTCTGTCAGCATGAGAAGGAAGCAAGCACTGGAGAGAGCCTGGATATCTCTCATGTCATGTGGTCTGAACTTCTATCTGCCATGTCTGAGTGCAAGTGTCCTATCTATGGTCCATTCATCATGAGACTCATTGAGAGGGCCTGGGCACAGACTTATCCCAGAGTGCTGCTAGAGACTGGAGACTTGGTGTCTCATGAGATCAAGCGTCTGAGGAAGAAGGACAACTGGACAGCGCCTCACACAGGGGGTCCATCTGCTACTGCTGCCACAGGGGGTCCGTCTGCTGATGCTCATGCTGCTGCTGCTGCTGCCATGGGGACCGAGGGTGAGGCTGCTACTGATGATCATGAGGAGAACTTTGGCCCCTCTAGTGCAGAACCGTCGTGGGCACAGAAGCTTAAGCGCAAGATGAAGAAGCTTTTCTGCATGGAGTCTCATGGTCAGTACATGACTCATGTGGCGGAGAAGCATGCCAGGACGCGCCACAAGGAGCTCATGCGTCAGATGGGAGCAACTGTTGTCAGTGGGTCTGAGGGTCAGATCACTGAAGAGGAGGACTGGATTCATCAGAATTGCCACTGGACCGACTCCGATGCCGAGCAGTTTTCGACCCACGATGAAGATGCAGAGATGTGATGTTCGAGCTCTTCCTCCTCCCATCACCTGGAGTCGTAGAGTCACTCTATGCCCTTTTTGGTGCCTCGCTGCCAAAGGGGGAGAGAGTGTAGGGATTTGCTTCTTGTGTCGTGCTTTGAGTCGTCTTGTGTTTTCTTGTGTGTTCCTTCTTTGGTTTGGTTTGGTGTGAGACCTAAGTCCTAGTCATATGGTGTAAGACATATGCTCCCTATCGCTACCCTATTACTTATGTCATTTCAGAGTACTGTAGTCTATTGTGAGATGCATGCTTGTCCTGTTTACTCTCTTCTCTCATATATGTTGTGCTTAGTATTGTTGGACTATAAAATATAGGGGGAGTGTTGATCCGAATGTGTGTGTCGTGCCTTCTCTAGGTGCACACATTCTGGGGGAGCCCGTCTATATTTTGTAGTTCTTAGTTTTCTTCGTTTCATCTCTTTTCCTTGCGCAAATCCCTAGTTGTCATCAATCCACCAAAAAGGGGGAGATTGTTACGGCATATCTCTCTCAAGGTAGTTTTGGTGATTGATGACAACATGTTTGCGAACTAATCTTGTGCGTTGAATTATTCACAGATTCTCCCCTGGCACGAGACGCTTTCTTCCCCTCGGAGTGTATTTCAAGACGGTGTAGCTCTTTCGTTTCTTTCTCGGTGGACTAGTTGCATAGAGGGCACCGTACTATCAAGAGGGGGTCCGCTGGGGTTTTGCTTGGGTGGAATCATCACGTACACATCAGCTTCTCACCCTCTGAGCTTTTCCTGTCCATTGAAGAGATCTCTCCTCTCTTCCTTGTTCTGTCTAGGTCTAAGGGGCAGTACCGCGCACCCAGCGGTAGTACCGCTGAGAAGCCACAAGCGGCAGTACCGCTTCGCAGCGGTAGTACCGCCGTGGCTCCACAGCAGTAGTACCGCTGGGGGCCTGGCACCTCCGCCTGGTCCTCAGTTTCCTTGAGAGATCCCTTCTCCCTCTCTCTCACGCCCCAGCGGTAGTACCGCACTGCCTGCAGTACTACGGCCGAAGGGTCACAAGCGACAGTACCGCTCCATAGCGGTACTACCGCCCTTGACCCCTCTGCCGTAGTACCGCTGGGTAGTCTGGCTCCTACCGCCTCGATTCGAGAGGTCTTTTTCTCGTGTCGGGTTTTGCGGCACTAGTCACGGTTGTAGTGGCGGTAGTACCGTTCCAGGAGCGGTAGTACCGCCCTACCACCGCGGTAGTACCGCATTTGGGTCCGTTCCCTACTAAGTCTCCTCAGCGCGGCAGTACCGCTGGTTGGCGCGGTAGTACCGTCGCCTGGCGGTAGTACCGCCCCCTCTCAGCGGTAGTACCGCCCTGTGCGGGGCTGGTTGGTGGGGGCCAATGATTATTGCCCCCACTATAAAAGGGAGTCCCCTTCCTCCTTCTCACCTACCTCTTCTTCCTCCAAGCTCCATTTATTGCTCAAGCTCCATTAAATACTCCAAGCTTCATTTCCGCCCGATCTATTTTTCTAGACAATCAAATTTGTTGATTTGCTCGGGAGTGGTTGAGAAGGCCCTGATCTACACTTCCACCAAGGGATTTTCGATTCCCCCACTCATCCCTAGTGGATCTTGTTACTCTTGGGTGTTTGAGCACCCTAGACGGTTGAGGTCACCTCGGAGCCATATTCCATTGTGCTGAAGCTTCGTGGTCTTGTTGGGAGCCTCCGATTAAGTTGTGGAGATTACCCCAACCTTGTTTGTAAATATTCGGTCGCCGCCTTCAAGGCCACCAATAGTGGAATCACGGCATCTCGCATTGTGTGAGGGCGTGAGGAGAATACGGTGGCCCTAGTGGCTTCTTGGGGAGAATTGTGCCTCCACACCGCTCCAACGGAGACGTACTTCCCCTCAAAAGGAAGGAACTTCGGTAACACATCCTCGTCTCCACCGGATCCACTCTTGGTTATCTCTTACCTTTACTTGTGCAAGCTCCTTATTGTTTCTACCCTTGCTTGCTTGTATGCTTGTTGTTATTGCATCATATAGGTTGCCCACCTAGTTGCACATCTAGACAACCTACTTTGATGCAAAGTTTAATTTGGTAAAGAAATACTAAAAATTGGTAGTTGCCTATTCACCCCCCTCTAGTCAACCATATCGATCCTTTCACGCGTCATCTGGAACGGAATCATCAGGCCCTGCATCTGGTTTGGAAGTAATCTGTGAGCCACAGGGACTCAGCAATCTCGCACCCTCGCGATCAAGACTATTTAAGCTTAATAGGTAAGGCAAGGCAATTATGTGGAGCTGCAGCAAGCGACTAGCATATATGGTGGCTATCCTGTTTGCAAAAGAGAGCGAGAAAAGGAGGCAAAGCGCGAGCAAGTAACTAGAGGGCATCCTGCGGCAAGCATTACTCCAACACCATGTTCACTTCCCGGACTCCGCCGAGAAGAGACCATCACGATAACTCACACAGTTGATTCATTTTAATTAAGTTAAGGTTCAAGTTGTCTACAACCGGACATTAACAAATTCCCATCTGCCCATAACCGCGGGCACGGCTTTAGAAAGTTCAAATCCCTGCAGGGGAGTCCCAACTTAGCCCATGACAAGCTCTCATGGTCAACGAAGGAATAGACCTTCTCCCGAGACATTCTGATCAGACTCGGTATCCCGGTTCTACAAGACACTTCGACAAGTTAAAACAAATCCAGCAACACCGCCCGAATGTGCCGACAAATCCCGATAGAAGCTGTACATATCTCGTTCTCAGGGCACACTCAGATGAGCTAGACGTCGGGTAGGCCAGCCCAGAGTTGCCCCTGGTAGCCCCGGACATCGCTCGGCTGGACCAACACTCAGAGGAGCACTGGCCCGGGGGGGTTTAAAATAAGATGACCCTCGGGCTCTGGAAACCCAACGGAAAAAGAGGCTAGGTGGCAAATGGTAAAACCAAGGTTGGGCATTGCTGGAAAAGCTTTAATCAAGGCGAACTATCAAGGGGTTCCCATTATCACCCAACCGCGTAAGGAACGCAAAATCCGGGAACATAACACCTATATGACGGAAACTAGGGCGGCAAGAGTGGAACAAAACACTAGGCGAGAGGCCGAGCCTTCCACCCTTTACCAAGTATATAGATGCATTAAGATAACATGGCAATATAATGATATCCCAACAAGTAAATAATGTTCCAACAAGGAACGGTCTCCAATCTTCACCTACAACTAGCAACGCTATAAGAGGGGCTGAGCAAAGCGGTAACATAGCCAATCAACGGTTTGCTAGGACATGGTGGGTTAGAGGTTTGACATGGCAATTTGGGTGGCATGATAAGCAAGTGGTAGGCATCGTAGCATAGGCATAGCAAAAGAGCGAGCATCTAGCAAAGCAAAGATAGTAGTGATTTCGAGGGTATGATCATCTTGCCTGCAAAGTTGTCAGAGTTGACTGGATCCTCGAAAGCAAACTCAACGGGCTCCTCATTAGCGAACTCGTCTCCCGGCTCTACCCAAACAAGACAAACAAGCAAACGGAGCACAATCAACCATGTGCAAACTCAAACAACATGATGCAAACATGGTATGCTATGCGGGATGCGATATGTGATGCATATGCAAGATTTTACAAGGAATGAATGAACCTGGCCTCAACTTGGGAATCCAAGTGTGCCACTGGAAAGGTGATATGAAATCGCTTGAAAACGATATAAAGAACGCCGGAATCGGAGTTACGGTTTGGAAATGGCAAGCGATTCAAATATGACCATGTTCGGCGATTTACAGCAAGTAGCCATCTAAATGCAACAAGATGAACATGCTATAGCACTCAAACATGGCATCAAAATACATGGCAGGGATTCATTCATGATTCTTAACAAAAGACTAGCACTGAGCTACGGCCAATTCATCCATTAACAGGTTCAAACAAGCATGGCAAAAATGCATTTGGTAAACAGATTTCAGACTTAGTGAAATTAACACTTGTCTAGAATTTCAGATCAGAAAGCACACTTTGGAGCATGAAAACAATATGCTACAGGACCTGAACATGACAAACTAAAGCATGGCATGGAGCTAGTCAAAGAGCTTAACAAAAGTCCCTTAGTGACCTTGAGCTAAAAGGGATCAGAACATACATTTGCAAGCATGTGAACATGGCAAAAACATAATCAGTTCTCAGACTTAGTGAAAAACTGGAGCATGCAAAAACAGATATCAAGTAGGCATGTTTACGAGCTCGATGCACTCACTACAGAGCAAGTCATGACAAACTAAGCATACGCCCATCAAGAATACACAAAATACAAGCTAGACATGGCAAGAACAATAACATAGCATGCACGGATCAACTACAACATCCTCGGCAAAATTGCTAACAAGTAGACAATCTGCCTAGATTCACGAAATGACAAAAGTAGAGCTCGATTGACTCAAGCTAGGGTGCTCCATAATTGCAAACAAATACATGGATGGATAGAGCACTACAAGATTAACAAAACATCCTTACTGATCATCCTCAAAAGAGGCACGGATCACTAGGAATCAACATGAACATATGGCATAGATAAACAGTTCAAGGACTTGGTGGAAATGCTAAGTCCCTGAAATCAGCATTAACGAATGCACCACTTTGCAAGCTTGTGCTAGTCAGCACACACATCACAAAAATACATGGGTTGCACCTCTGGATAGATGGCAAAACATATAACAAAACTCATGTAGAGCTCAGGGGCATATCATGCACATAATAATCATGGCAAAAATGACAAATATCTAATTGGAGCAGCAGATCTGACAATTATCTCAAATAGCATTCTTCTAACAGCATTTCGGGCATCAAGATGAACTCAAATGAAAATGATGCAATGAGATGAAATGATGTGGTCTCTGAGGCGAACATTTTGATATGCTATATGGCCAAAACGGAGCTACAGATGCAAAGTTACGGCACGATGAACAGGGCAAAGTATTTAGGGTTTCGGGCAGAAAAGTCAACCGATCCAATTTCCAGATCTGGATCCGGTGGTACGCGGATCGAGGTTGGTCGGATTGCTCGCCGGCGTTGAAGCAGGGATGGTCGGAGATGGAGGAGTGGTGGCCGGAGAGGTGGCCGGCCGGATCCGGTCGGCGGAGTCGTCAGAGTGGCGCGGGAGGAGGACGACGGTGGTGAGGGACGCCGGCCACGGGGCGTCAGGCGGCGGAGCATTGGCCGGTTCGGGCGGCGGAGCCTCGCCGGCATGGCGGGGACGGCAATGGCGCGCGTGGGCGTCGGCCAAAGGAGCCTGCCGGCTCGGGCGGGGACGAGGCAGGCTCGGGCGGCGCAGAGGGAGTGGGCTCGGGGGCCCGCGGTGAGGGGATCTCCCGGTGCGACACGTGGCGCGCTGTCACTGGCCGGGCGCGGCTGCGCGAAGCGTCCGGCCAGGAACGGACATGTCCGGTGCGGCGCGATGCGATTTTTAGGGTTTCGGGGGGAAGAAGAAACGTGGATCTCGGAGGGGGTCTTTAAATAGGCATAGAGGGAGCTAGGAGAGTCCAAATGAGGTGCGGTTTTCGGCCACGCGATTGTGATCGAACGCTCTAGATGATGGAGAGGGTTTTGGTGGGTTATGGGCCAACTTGGAGGGGTTTTGGCTGCAACACACACGAGGCCTTTTCGGTCCCTCGGTTAACCGTTGGAGCATCAAACGAAGTCCAAATGGTACGAAACTTGACAGACGATCTACCGGTAGTAAACCAAGGCCGCTTGGCAAGTCTCGGTCCAATACGGAAATGTTTAATCCCCACACACGAAAGAAAGGTAGAAATGACCACCGGAGGAGAACGGAGCGCCGGAATGCAAAACGGACAACGGGGAAAATGCTCGAATGCATAAGATGAACACGTATGCAAATACAATGCACATGATGACATGATATGAGATGCATGACAACGACAACAACACACGGAGACAAAAACCCGAACCCAAGAAAATAAAAGTAACTTAACGCCGGAAACGGCAAGAGTTGGATTACATATTAGGCAAATCATATCCAGGGTGTTACAACACTCCACCACTACGAAAGGATCTCGTCCCGAGATCTAGGACTGAAAGAATGCCGGGTATTCAGAATGGAGGTGATCCTCGCGTTCCCAGGTAGCTTCACGGTCGGAATGGTGTGACCACTTGACTTTGAGGAATTTGATTGACTTGTTGCGAGTCTTGCGTTCAGTTTCTTCAAGAATAGCCACGGGGTGCTCATGATAAGAGAGATCTTCTTGGAGCTCAATGTCCTCGAAGTTGACGGTGTGATCAGGAGTATTGAAGAACTTTCGGAGCTGAGAGACATGGAACACGTCATGCACATTTGCAAAGTTTGAAGGAAGCTCGAGTTGATAGGCGAGATCGCCTCTCTTGCTGACAATCTTGAAAGGTCCCACGTATCTAGGGGCAAGCTTCCCTTTGATACCGAAGCGACGAGTACCTTTCATAAGAGAGACGCGGAGGTAAACATGATCTCCGATCTCGAAAGCCAAATCACGATGCTTACTATCATAGTAGCTCTTCTGGCGGGATTGGGCTGCTTTGAGGTTATCTCGAATGACTTTGCACATTTCCTCTGCCTCTGTGATTAAGTCATTTTCGAGAAGCTGACGTTCACCGGTTTCAGACCAGTTGAGAGGGGTAGGGCACTTCCTGCCATACAGAATTTCAAATGGGGCCTTGCCCGAACTTGCTTGAAAACTGTTGTCGTAGGAGAATTCAACATATGGAAGACAATCCTCCCACTTCATGCCGAAGGAGATCACACAAGCCCTGAGCATATCTTCAAGAATCTGATTGACACGCTCAACTTGACTGCTAGTTTGAGGATGGAAAGCTGTGCTGAAGCAGATGTTGGTGCCCATGGCCTTCTGGAAAGAATCCCAAAACTTGGAGGTAAAGATGCTGCCATGGTCTGAAGAGATCACTAGTGGAATACCGTGCAAAGAGACAATTCAAGAGGTATAGAGCTCCGCCAATTGAGCTGTAGTGATTGACTCTTTGATAGGCAGAAAATGAGCCACTTTAGTGAGTTTTTCGATGACAACGAATATAGTATCATTGCCACGTTTGAACTTTGGAAACCCAGTCATGAAGTCCATCTCAATGTGGTCAAACTTCCATTCTGGAATAGCAAGAGGTTGGAGGAGACCAGCTGGCCTTCGGTGTTCTGCCTTCACTCTTCTGCAGACATCACACGAATTGAGCAATCTTGCGCTTCATTTGAGTCCACCAATAAGCCTGCTTGAGGTCCTGATACATCTTCGTGCTCCCAGGGTGGATGGAGAGGAGAGAATTGTGAGCCTCGTTCATGATCACTTTACGAAGGTCACCTTTGGGTACAACAATACGATCCTCGAAGAAGAGAGTATCCTTGTCATCAAGGCGGTAGCACTTGTACTTAGGTTGACTCTTGGCAATCCCAATCTTCACCTTTTTCACCATAGCATCAAGAAGCTGAGCTTGGCAAATCTGGTCTTCCAAGGTAGGAGAGACTTGAAGGTTGGCGAAGAAACCTTGAGGAACAACTTGTAGATTAAGTTTGCGGAAAGCTTCACAAAGCTCGGGTTGATAAGGCTTGAGAATCAGACTATTGCAATAAGCCTTCCTGCTCAATGCGTCAGCAATCACATTGGCCTTGCCTGGAGTATACTCGATACTCGGATTATACTCTTGAATCATTTCGACCCATCGAGTCTGCCTGAGGTTGAGATTAGGCTGAGTGAAAATGTACTTGAGACTCTTGTGGTCAGTGAAGATGTCCACTTTTCTTCCCAATAAGAGATGTCTCCAAGTCAAAAGAGCATGCACAACTACCGCCAACTCAAGGTCATGAGTGGGGTAGTTCTTCTCGTTGGGCTTCAACTGGCGAGAGGTATAAGCCACAACTTTCTTCTCTTGCATCAACACTGCGCCGAGACCTTGGAGAGAGGCATCGCAAAAGACCTCGTACGGCTTGGATTCATCAGGAGGAGTCAGAACTGGAGCAGTGACCAATTTCTCTTTCAAAGTGTTGAAAGCAATGTCACACTCCGGAGACCAAATGTACTTGACGTGCTTCTAGAGAAGATTTGAGAGAGGTTTCGCGATCTTTGAAAAGTTTTCAATGAATCTTCGACAGTAGCTTGCGAGACTGAGGAAGCTACGGAGTTGCTTCACGTTCTGAGGTGGTTCCCAATTCACAATTGCAGACACCTTCTCAGGATTCACCGCAATGCCCTTGGCAGAGATGATATGACCAAGATAAAGAACCTCATCGAGCCAAAATTCACACTTGGAGATTTGGCGTAGAACTTATGTTCCCTGAGCTTATCGAGCACCAAACGCAAGTGCTTGGCATGATCTTCCTTGTTCTTCGAAAAGACCAGAATGTCGTCGAGATAGACCAAAACAAAGTCATTGGTGTAGGCGTTGAAGATGGAGTTCATCATGCGAGAGAAAGTCGGAGGAGCATTGACGAGGCCAAAAGACATGACAGTGTATTCATATGAACCAAAGCTTGTCCTGAAAGCCGTCATGGGAATATCTTGCTCACGGATTCGAATCTGATGATAACCCATACGGAGATCAAGCTTGGAGAATACTTGGGCCCCTTTGAGTTGTTCGAAGAGCTCGTTGATGTTGGGAAGTGGGTATTTGTTCTTGATGGTCTTCTTGTTCAATGGACGGTAATCAACACAAAGTCGGTCCGTTCCATCCTTCTTCTTCACAAAAAGAACACCACAACCCCACGGAGAAGAACTAGGCCGGATGAGACCCATTCTCTCTTGAATATCGAGTTGCTTCTTCAACTCCATCAACTCTTCAGGTCCGAGCTTGTAACGACTCTTGCAAACCGGTTCCGTGCCAGGCTCAAGATCGATGACGAATCCAACTGGCCGGTGCGGAGGCATTCCTGGAAGCTCTTCTGGAAAAACGTCTTGATATTCGCAAACGACTGGAATTTGCGAGATAGCATCCAGTTCACCCTTCTCATTGAGAGAAAACAGACGGATAGTATCATCACGAGCGGCAAAGACAATTACATCCTCAGACGAATGAGTCAATTGAATCTTCCTGGCAGCACAATCAAGATGCGCCTTGTGCTTAGAAAGCCAATCCATCCCGAGAATAAGATCAATGTCCGAGTTACCAAGAACCACCAGAGAAGAAAGAAACTTGTAGTCGCCCAACGTGATAGTAACATCTGGGGTGATAGCAATTGCATTCATGAATTTACCCAGAGAAACAACAGATAACTGTCTAGGCAAATCTTGTAACGACAACTCATGCTTAGAAACAAATGGTCTCGAGATGAAGCAATGCGATGCACCCGTGTCAAAAAGAACTTTTGCAGGAATATCATTAACAGGAGGGTTACCCATGATGACATCTAACGAGTCCTCTGCCTGAGCTGCATTCATCAAGTTGACCTTGGCGGACTTGGTGTTATGCTTGACCATAGCTGTACTTGTCGATCTCATAGGAGGAGGAGGAAGACGCCTCTGGTTGAAGCATTTGTTGGCATAGTGACCCTTCTGTTGGCACTTGTTGCACGTGACCTCTGAAAGTGGATGGTGATACGGAGCACTCGATCTTGGAGCTTGAGACGAAGTCTTGTTCTGAAAGCCAGGGTTGGGTGGGTGGGAAGATCCACTGCCACCTTTGCTCTTTTACTGATATGGCTGACGGAATGGAGGAGGAGGAAGCCAATACTTCTGCTGCTTGGCCACTTGAGTGGAGGAAGAAGGAGTAACATCTCTGACTCGCTTCTTGGAAGCATCACACCTCAGTTGAGCGGCCTCTTGCTTCAATGCCATGTTGTAGAACTCATCGTACCTCAAGGGCTCAAAGAGAACAAGAGCTAGCTGGATTTCTTCTCTGAGACCACCCCTGAACTGGTATATCATGCTCTTCTCGTCAGGGACGTCCTGCTTAGCAAAGCGGGCGAGCTTCTGGAACAACTTGTTGTAGTCATAGACAGACAAAGAGCCTTGCTTCAGGTTGCAGAATTCCTCACGCTTGCTTTCAACCATGCTCTGAGGAATATGATGAGCTTTGAAATCTTGACGGAATTCATCCCAGGTAATCACAGAGCCTCCTCTGGAATCCTTGTACTGCTGGAACCATTCTGCAGCTTGGTCTTTGAGTTGGAAGGATGCGAACTTGACAAAGTCCTCAGGCCTAACGTTACTGCACTCGAAATGCTTGCACAGATCCACGAGCCAATCGTCAGCATCAGTTGCCTCAACACAATTACTGAAAGTCTTTGGCCCGTTAGCAAGGAACTGGTTGAGTGTAGCAAAGTGATTCTGATTGTTGCCTTGGTTGCCTTGGTTCGCTTGATTGCGCTCTTGAATAATTTGCATGATCAACTGCGTGTTTGCATTGGTTGTGGCCATCACAGCTTGCCATGCCTCCAGAGGAGGTGGAGGTGGTGGCGGATCTTGATTCTGATTCTGATTGGTGCTCTTAGCGGGAGCCATCCTGAAGAGGGTGACAACTGTTAGCACATTGACAGATAAAATGAAGCTGAATCAAACGGGTTGAAATTGCAACATATAGTCTTCACATCCGAACATAAGAACGAATGCATTCCACTTGAAATGGTCACATATCCACAAATTGAGAAGCCACTTAGAATTTAGGTAGAGAAATAAATCAACAAGGTATGGATCAAGAATGAATACTCGATAAGAAATCCCAATCTCAAACCAAATATCCGTGGAAGAAGGACTAGAGCTACAAGAATTCCCACCTATGAAACTCCCGAACCTTTCCGGTTATGCAATCAGGTGTTGGGGATACAGGGGAAGCATAATATCTCACCCAAATCTAGCAAATCCTACATCCAGCTGTATCCATCCTTTAACACATAACCGAGAAAACTTCGGAAACCATCTACCTCAACCTTCGAAAAGCCTCCTTTATACAAGTTATGGCGATACTCCCGAACTCCCGCCCCAGTACTGGGTGATGTCGAGGTTATCTCACCAACGAACTACATAAAAGAGATTTTCGATGTCGGCGTACTAAACTCAGGTATTCCAGAACTGCAACAATAAAATTGTGACGACAACACCTCGGAGCTCAACTCCCCGGGACACTGCCACAACCCCTAAAGACAGGAGGCACCAAGAACAATGTTCTCGTCACAAAACCATCGGAATGATTCCAAGATACCCGCGTGATCCTAAATTTTTTTAGTGAAATTTGAGAAGAGAAGAGTCAAAACTCTATGACAGGATGCCTTACCAGAGCGATGAGGAGATTGGGGAGTAAAAAGAATTCCTAAACTCTCCGATATATAATTCCTAAATAACTCAAAACATTTTTCTAGACTCAACAACGGCTGCTAAAAACGATCAAGCAATGGGGGCTCCTAAGGTCGGGGAAGGCTCTGATTACCAATTTGTAACGCCCTCGATGCGGCTATAGCTCCCACGTGTCGAGGCACGACTTAGAGGCATAACCGCATTGAAAGCAATGTGACAAGTTAGGCAATCTTCACAACATCCCATGTAATATAGATAATAAAAGGGGAGATACATAGTTGGCTTACACTCGCCACGTCAATCAAAGTACATAAATAGCATTACATCAATCAAACACTCATGGCCCGACTACGGCACCAAAATGAAAGATAAACCCAACATGCGACACGGTCCCGATCACCCCAACTGGGCACCACTACTGATCATCAGGGAAAGACACGTAGTATTGGCGTGAGTCCTCGTCGAACTCCCACTTGAGCTCAAGCGTGTCATCTGGAACGGAATCATCAGGCCCTGCATCTGGTTTGGAAGTAATCTGTGAGCCACAGGGACTCAGCAATCTCGCACCCTCACGATCAAGACTATTTAAGCTTAATAGGTAAGGCAAGGCAATTATGTGGAGCTGCAGCAAGCGACTAGCATATATGGTGGCTATCCTGTTCGCAAAAGAGAGCGAGAAGAGGAGGCAAAGCGCGAGCGAGTAACTAGAGGGCATCCTACGACAAGCATTACTCCAACACCGTGTTCACTTCCCGGACTCCGCCGAGAAGAGACCATCATGGTAACTCACACAGTTGATTCATTTTAATTAAGTTAAGGTTCAAGTTGTCTACAACCGGACATTAACAAATTCCCATCTGCCCATAACCGCGGGCACGGCTTTCGAAAGTTCAAATCCCTGCAGGGGAGTCCCAACTTAGCCCATGACAAGCTCTCACGGTCAACGAAGGAATAGACCTTCTCCCGAGACATTCCGATCAGACTCGGTATCCCGGTTCTACAAGACACATCGACAAGTTAAAACAAATCCAGCAACAGCGCCTGAATGTGCCGACAAATCCCGATAGGAGCTGCACAGGGCATACTCAGATGAGCCAGACGTCGGGTAGGCCAGACCAGAGTTGCCCCTAGTAGCCCCGGACATCGCTCGGCTGGACCAACACTCAGAGGAGCACTAGCCCGGGGGGGTTTAAAATAAGATGACCCTCGGGCTCCGGAAACCCAAGGGAAAAAGAGGCTAGGTGGCAAATGGTAAAACCAAGGTTGGGCATTGCTGGAAAAGCTTTAATCAAGGCGAACTATCAAGGGGTTCCCATTATCACCCAACCGCGTAAGGAACGCAAAATCCGGGAACATAACACCGATATGACGGAAACTAAGGCGGCAAGTGTGGAACAAAACACTAGGCGAGAGGCCGAGCCTTCCACCCTTTACCAAGTATATAGATGCACTAAGATAACATGGCAATATAATGATATCCCAACAAGTAAATAATGTTCCAACAAGGAACGGTCTCCAATCTTCACCTGCAACTAGCAACGCTATAAGAGGGGCTGAGCAAAGCGGTAACATAGCCAATCAACGGTTTGCTAGGACATGGTGGGTTAGAGGTTTGACATGGCAATTTGGGAGGCATGATAAGCAAGTGGTAGGCATCATAGCATAGGCATAGCAAAAGAGCGAGCATCTAGCAAAGCAAAGATAGTAGTGATTTCGAGGGTATGATCATCTTGCCTGCAAAGTTGTCAGAGTTGACTGGATCCTCAAAAGCAAACTCAACGGGCTCCTCGTTAGCAAACTCGTCTCTCGGCTCTACCCAAACAAGACAAACAAGCAAACGGAGCACAATCAACCACGTGCAAACTCAAACAACATGATGCAAACATGGTATGCTATGCGGGATGCGATATGTGATGCATATGCAAGATTTGACAAGGAATGAATGAACCTGGCCTCAACTTGGGAATCCAAGTGTGCAACTGGAAAGGTGAGATGAAATCGCTTGAAAACGATATAAAGAACGCCGGAATCGGAGTTACGGTTTGGAAATGGCAAGCGATTCAAATATGACCACGTTCGGCGATTTACAACAAGTAGCCATCTAAATGCAACAAGATGAACATGCTACAGCACTCAAACATGGCATCAAAATACATGGCAGGGATTCATTCATGATGCTTAACAAAAGACTAGCACTGAGCTACGGCCAATTCATCCATTAACATGTTCAAACAAGCATGGCAAAAATGCATTTGGTAAACAGATTTCAGACTTAGTGAAATTAACACTTGTCTAGAATTTCAGATCAGAAAGCACACTTTGGAGCATGAAAACAATATGCTACAGGACCTGAACATGACAAACTAAAGCATGGCATGGAGCTAGTCAAAGAGCTTAACAAAAGTCCCTTAGTGACCTTGAGCTAAAAGGATCAGAACATACATTTGCAAGCATGTGAACATGGCAAAAACATAATCAGTTCTCAGACTTAGTGAAAAACTGGAGCATGCAAAAACAGATATCAAGTAGGCATGTTTACGAGCTCGATGCACTCACTACAGAGCAAGTCATGACAAACTAAGCATACGCCCATCAAGAATACACAAAATACAAGCTAGACATGGCAAGAACAATAACATAGCATGCACGGATCAACTACAACATCCTCAGCAAAATTGCTAACAAGTAGACAATCTGCCTAGATTCACGAAATGACAAAAGTAGAGCTCGATTGACTCAAGCTAGGGTGATCCATAATTGCAAACAAAGACTTGGATGGATAGAGCACTACAAGATTAACAAAACATCCTTACTGATCATCCTCAAAAGAGGCACGGATCACTAGGAATCAACATGAACATATGGCATATTGAGATAAACAGTTCAAGGACTTGGTGGAAATGCTAAGTCCTTGAAATCAGCATTAACGAATGCACCATTTTGCAAGCTTGTGCTAGTCAGCACACACATCACAAAAATACATGGGTTGCACCTCTGGATAGATGGCAAAACATATAACAAAACTCATGTAGAGCTCAAGGGCATATCATGCACACAATAATCATGGCAAAAATGACAAATATCTAATTGGAGCAGCAGATCTGACAATTATCTCAAATAGCATCCTTCTAACAGCATTTCGGGCATCAGGATAAACTCAAATGAAAATGATGCAGTGAGATGAAATGATGTGCTCTCCGAGGCGAACATTTTGATATGCTATATGCCCAAAACGGAGCTACGGATGCAAAGTTACGGCACGATGAACAGGGCAAAATATTTAGGGTTTCGGGCAGAAAAGTCAACCGATCCAATTTCCAGATCTGGATCCGGTGGTACGCGGATCGAGGTTGGTCGGATTGCTCGCCGGCGTCGAAGCAGGGATAGCCGGAGATGGAGGAGTGGTGGCCGGAGAGGTGGCCGACCGGATCCGGTCGGCGGAGTCGCCGGAGTGGCGCGGGAGGAGGACGGCGGTGGTGAGGGACGCCGGCCACGGGGCGTCGGGCGGCGGAGCAGTGGCCGGTTC